>NW_014542359.1:290026-316700 GCF_000741045.1 Vigna radiata var. radiata | reverse complement strand
TTATCATTATCTCAAACTTAGTTATCTCTATTTTTTAAAATAAATAAATATAATTTTTCTAACGCTAAAGTTTTTATATATAAATTAGTTTATTATGTATGTAACAAGAAGTTAAATGAGTTTGAAGATTAAAATTTGTGAAAGGTTATAATATACACTAATTTCAATTTAACGTCAAATTTAGGGATGAAAAATATGAAATCCTATTTATTATTTTCAAATTAATAATTATGTAAAAATATTTATTAAAGTAAAAGAAAGATGCTTACATGTATTTTCCAAGTTATAACATTTAACATAAATGTTCCTTTTCTCTGCAAAAATGCAATTTATTGTTGGATATTTAATTTTTTTTGTAAAACAGAAAGCCCATGGGCTGGCCCTGACCCATAGGGCTTTGGGGCTTTTTAGCCCTGGAGGCTTTTTTAGTAAGGGGCATTTTTGGCCCTGTGGACTTTTTTGGCCCCAACCCACATGGATTAGGGCCAGGGCCTATTATAGGGCCTCTTTGACAGCTCTAGTCTTAATAGCATTTAATAAAAGAGAGGAGAGTGAAATGTGTGAGAAATATAGTTTCAGGAAGGAGCATTGTGACTTTTGGGGTTTGAAAGTTATTTTATTTTATTTATAAGAGGATTGGTAGGAAAGGGGTGGGTCCCACGTCAAAAGGTAATTAGAAAATGAATAATGAGTTGGTAATAGCATATTTGGATAAGGATTTTGGAAGGGGTGTTAATAAAGGGTGAATAGAAATAATATAGTATATTATTTTGGGGTATTTGGATGGTTAGATTTCTTTTCGTATCATAGTATTAAAATGGTATATTAAAAGAAAAGCTAAGGTTGATTGTTATTTTATTCGTTAAATAAATAAGTTGTAGTTTAAATATAATAAGATAATATTTTATGCGTAAGTTTTATTGTACTACATGTTGGTTTATATGTTGTGATTGAAATATATTTATGTTTATAGCTTTAAAGATTAGGTTTAGGCTTTTGTTTCGTTTTAAGAATGTTGTACTTTCGGGAGAATATTAATTATTAGGAACCTTGGTTGCATGTTCCAGATTTATTTTGAATAATTATGATAGTATTAGTAAATTCTGTATTTAGTAAGATAATAACCATGTTTGGATAATAACCATGAGATTATGAATGTATTATGTTGAGAATTATTTTTAAACTTGACGATTGGTTGTGTATACATATTATTGAGGATGATTATTATTGAGACTATGTATGAGAAGTATTGAGGTGGTGTTATAAGTCTTGTAATTGGTGAGCAATGCATATTGTTGAGGCTATGTATATTTTGATAATAGTGAGATAAATCTTATGATTTGTTGAAAAACTTATGATAATGAGAATGCGTATGAAATTGAGATGTGAACGTAAAACTATGTCATTTTCCTCGTACTGTTGTCGTTGTGTGAGCCTTTCGAATTGCGTTACGATAAGGATGTTGGGTCTCATATAGAGACAAAGATTCTGTGTCACTTCCTTTTGTGCAAGGAGGTGAATGTCTTGCCCAAAAGGCTTGAAAAGTCAGGGAGACAGGTCTGAAGTTGCGATGGAGGACAACTCGAATCGTCCTGTTTTGTGTAACAGGTTTGGACAATAAAGTATAAGGAAATGACATTGGTTTATGATTGGATTGGTTGTGATATTATTATGAGTCGATATATGTTGCCATGACTAATTATGGTTTATGTTCCTTGCTGTTTTACTATGTTATATGCTATGATGTTATTTCTAGTTGCTCACCCTTGCATGTTTGTGGTTGTGGTTACCACCTACGATAATCGTACTTGTACGATAGTAAATGGTTTGCAGATAAGATCGGATCTGAGTAGCTAACGAGAGTTGGGACGTTATGTTCGGGGTTTATCATTTATTTTCTATTATTTAAAAGTATTTTGATTTGGTATTTTTATGTAAAAATGTTATTATGAGATTTCCACACAACCTTTACGGTTAAGTTTTGTTTCCGCAATTTTAATCAAATAAAGTTTATTATCTTTTATAAATGTTTATGGAAATATTGTGTTTCGAAAAAAAAAATTATAATGTAACATCTCGAAAGGTTGGGACAATAAAGTACAAGGAAATGACATTGGTTTATGATTGGATTGGTTATGATATTATTTATAAGTGGAGAATGTTGCCATGACTAATTATGGTTTGTGTTTCATGTTGTTTTACTATGTTATATGCTATGATGTTATTTATAGTTGATCACCCTTGCATGTTTGTGGTTATAGTTTCTATCTACGGTGATTGTACTTGTACGGGAGTAGATGGTTTGCATAAAAGATCGGATTTGAGTAGCTGACGAAAGTTTGGGACATTATGCTCATGGATTCATCATTTATTTTCTATTATTTAAAAGTATTCGATTTGGTATTTTTATGTAAAAATATTATTATGAGATTTCCAGACAACCTTTATGCTTAAGTTTTGTTTCCGCAATTTTAATCAAATAAAGTTTATTATCTTTTATAAATGTTTATGGAAATATTGTGTTTCGCAAAAAAAAAAATTACACTATGACCTCTCGAAAATTCGGGATGTTACATTAGTCTTAAAGCCGCAATTCACTTGAAGCACCAATCAGAACTTGGACACAGCCTCAACCTACAACATTTCGTGGAGCGCTCTAGCCCCTCTACCGCTTGCCACGAGAGAGACCCTTATCATTTTTTTGGACACAATGACCACTCTTGCACCATGATTCAACAAGTCTGCATGCCCTTCCACACCCCCACAAAGTTGATCCAAAGCTACTAAAATGAGTTCACAAGTTCTTCTTTCCAAGGCACAAACAAGTGTACAATGAAAACCGAAATTGCACCGCCCTCAACCCCTTTGATCCTGTCTTTTCCCCCACCGAAAGAGCTCTCCACAATCAGCTTCAATGCAGCCTTTGAAGCCTGTTGTGAAATCTGATCACGCAGCACGCGCAAGATTTCTAATAACAACACTATTTTTTACATTGATTAATCGGACAAGATCAACCACTTCCATTTTGCAAGGGCATCTTCAAAAATACTTGGACAAAAAGATTAGACTTACGGGAAGGAAATGTACTATTGTGCAAGGAACTTGGATATAAAATTCAAAGGTGAACCCAGTGACACTCGCAACCAAATGAGAATAACTCTGAAAAGGGCAACCCAAACTATGCATTATACCACAAACAACACAAATAAGAAATACAAGGTACTGAATGCATGGAACAGGGTTAAATGAAAATAAGTTAAATGAATAACAACAATAATTTATATAACAGAAAACGGAAAAAAGTGGAAATAGTAGAAATGATAATGAATGCATGAAACAGGGATGTGATAAAAAAAACTATTGTATATGGAGAAAACATGTTGCACGAAACCATCAATGAATCCTACAACCTTCTCCAACCCAATCCATGCCAGGGAGGGGAACGAATGCAGACGTGGGCAACCCAATATCGCATCCATCAAGGAATACACGCATAGAACATGGCGCCTGCAGCTTCGTCCAACATGGCGCCTGCACCTCCACCACCAAGCTTCCAAAGAAATGTTCCAAGAAGGAAACCAAATAAGAAGACGTTGCAATCGAGTCTAGCATGAAATGCAACCCCAAGGAACCGAATACCAACATTAGGAACCGAATACACCCTTTTACTGCACAATCAAAACCGAATAACCCCAACTGGGAACCAAATACATGGTTCCATATAAACTCTTCACACCGGATCCGATCCTGATATTTTGACAAATTTTTTTAACAACTTTTTGACAACAGGACACGTGTATCACTTTATTGGTCTATTTGAATTTATGTTTAAAAAAATATTTGAAACAGACCAATCACAAGCTGTCACGTATGCGTTATCAAAAAGTTGCTAAAAAAGTGTTGTTAAAAGAACTTTTTCCCGTCACACCCATGAATCGAAATGCACTAGTGGAAATAGGTTTTTTATAACGATTTTTTATACCTGCTAAAAAATCCACTGAATATAGAAAATGATGCGGTGGTAGAATCATAAATAAAAGTAACTTTTTTTATATCGGTTACTCAATACATGAATAGAAAGTCATTATTATGATCAAAACATGAATAGAAAGTCATTATTGTACCTGTTAGACCTATATCAGGTATAGAAGTAACATTATGACAAAAATCTAATATTTTAAAACTTTTTCTATACCAGATCAACATTATAACTGATTTAAATGTTTTTGTACTCTACCCTAGGTCCCTTTTCTCGATTCATTTCTCTTATCTGTGCCTTTCTCTCTACTATCCCTTTCTTTCTTCTACAACAAGATGCAACGATGCTCATGATTTGGGATGCATCACAAGGTCTTCATGTTTGTATTTCTGATGATTTCAGTCTGGATGGAATACTATTATCCATACAAGTCTCTATTTTGTAATGTAGAGAGAGAAATATAGAGAGAGTGAGTGATGGAGGAGAAGCCGGAGAACGTGAAGGGTGAGGCGCTGCAAATAATTGAAGCATTTGAGATTCTTCCAAAGCTCGTGGTTTTCGATCTCGAATACTCTTTCTGGCCTTTCTGCTAGTTAATTCCTATTTCCTACCCTCTTTTCCTTAACCTAATTTCATTTATACTCTTTAATATATGAAATCAGTCTTGTTGAAAATTCAGTGAGTGTCAATCGAAGCGTGAAATGTGCTCTTTGTATCCTCACGCCAAAGGCATATTGTTAGGGCTCAAAGAGAAAGGCATCGCTGTTGCAATCGCTTCTCGCACAGGTCAATTCTTGTGCTTATCTTGCTTTTCCAATTCAAAGTTGTGTGGCTCCCTCTTTTCTAAGGTATATAATTTGGCCAAAATTTATGTACTATAGATCATTTATAGAGGCATATATGCTTACTTTTGGTTGCAAAGGAATATTGTGATATGATTGTTGAGACTTGTTTGAGTTAATAAAAATTTTGTAGACATCATTATTACATGTTGTTGTATCATAATCTTAACTGGACTTGTTTGATTTTTATTCAAGGGTTGTTCCCCTTTAAATTTGCATCTGAGGGAGAAAATGTAATTTCATTTTGTGGTTGGAGAGTAATGTAGAACTATGAAGTTAAGTATGCAATCTAAATGTTATAATAAGTAGATGGGACATTTTGTTAGATTATTTAAGAAAACATTTTTAGGATATAAGTCTTGACGGTAGGCATTTAGAGGAGGTTAGTATTGGGCATTGCAAACTTTGAAAGTTTGTACCATATATGTTACTAATATTTGCTGTTTATCATTTTAAAGGAGAATTTGGAAACAAAGTTTGCTTGTAAAGGTGTTGCCATTATTTATGTATGAAATGCTTTGTGTGTTTTATGGTAAACAGTAAAGCTTAGATTGTAATAATTCTTGTTCAAGGAGGACTATTGATCTCTCCTAGAAGTTGATTTTATTTTTCCTTCAGGTAATTGTAGTAGTTTGTCTGTTTCTCTGAAGTTGTTTCGTTGGGATGTGTAATAGCACTTCTTCTTTAGTATAATCATTTTCTTGGAATCTTTTTTTGTAGAATACCGGCAATTGATATATGGATCATCGGATGCATTTTTGTAGAGGTGTTGACAGGAAAGTGACTATTTCATAGAAAAAAGTGTTGTGCATTGTTAAGATCTCGATAAGTATACTGAATCGTATCAAGTAATATAAAATGGTAAGACCAACTATCGTATTCCAAAAGACTCATGGCACTAAACAATTGTATAATCACTAAACTAGTTAAGACTGAAAAAACTATTTTGTGGTTTTTTAAATGCAATAAAGATAAAGATGATAACAAAATGTAAAACTTGATCAATTGAGGCAAAACATAAAAGTGAATGGATGATGTTGATATTATGAGATGATGATGTTGTTGAGGTTTAGATTTCACCATCCTTACTTTCATGCATATAAGAATTCATCTTCTTCATTAAATTGTTAACGTCACTTTCTAAATTCATCCCTTGACGTAAAAAGCCTATCCTTAATTACTAGACCATAATCCCTTGCATCCCAAATAATCAATTTTGCATTACGAACAAAAGCTTAAGACAACCAAACATCCTATCCCCATCCCTGGACAATATTTCTTTTGGGAGAAATTCTTCAATTCGTGATTTCTATTTATTTCCGAATAACAAAGAAAACCAAAAATCATACTATGAATGATTAAAACATAACAATCATAAAGCAAAGGAGAAAATTTCTAACAATTAATGAAAGAAACATATAATAATTTAGAACAAATTCAAATACATGAAAGTTAAGAGGTTACATTTTCCCCAACAACAAGTGAGTTTAGTTCTCCATCGTCATGGAGAACCTAGGTGTACAATAGAATAAAAGTGAGATAAAAACCCTAGAAAGCAAAGAGGATAGCTCCCGCATCAAATTTTTCCTCCAAAGGGTCGAAAAGTGTGTTTCTACGCTTCTGCCATCAAAAAATACAAACCCTAATGTGTAGAGGTCCTTAAATAGATAAGAGAACAAGTCCAAGGCCCAACACGTTGCCGCTCAGCGGCCCCACTTAGGGCAAGCAAGCCCTGGTGCGAGAGCAGTGGCGCTCAGGGCCTTGAAAGGGGTAATCAAGCGTTCTACGATACAAGGAGACTAGCGCTCAATGCCCCAAGGAGGGCAACCAAGCACCCATGCAAGATACTTAGCACTGAGGGCCCCAAAAAAGCGCAACCAGCCGTCCTGCGACCTTTTGTAGCCTTCTCTTCTGGTACATTTTCTGTCCTATCCGGGTTCTAACTGTTAGGAAAACAGGTAGGCTTCTTTACACCAAGAAGGGGGGTGAATTGGTTTTGTTTCTAAAAAAAAATCTTTTTGTAATCTTGAAAAAAAAGTATAAAGCTTTTTTATCTTTTCTTGAAATGCAAGTAATGAAAATTTCAATGCAAGTAATGAAAATTTGTTAAAGTGTTTATCCATATTTAAAGTAAAGGAAATTCCTTTAGTATATTAATGGTGGTTCAGTGATTAAATTGGAAAAGAGATAGGCACGTGAAATTTAATTGAACATGGATTAGGAAAAATAGAAACCTTAAATGTGAAGGATTGAAATATAGGTTTTATCTCATAACAGAGAAGAAAAGAGAAAGTTAGCCTTGTGCTCGACAGGCTTGGGAATGCGTTTTACAACAGGGAAAGGGGCTTATTTTATTCCTTGTGCATTCCTTAAAACATTTTATAGGTTGACTTGTAATTATTTTGATAATTACTTTATTACTGTTTCGCGAGTGTTTATCACGTATTGGTTTGTTGTTTGTTTGTGGGAGCATAATATTATTTACTTTATGCTGAAATCGAGTTTATGCTTGTGATGCCCAGTGAAGTTCCTGGAAGAGTGGTGGAAGTAACACTGGTACTTGCCCGGTGAAGCTCTCTAAGAATATAGTGGTGGGGGTGTATACTTGTCCGGTGAAGCCCAAGAGGGTGGTGGAAAGCATATACTTGCCCGGGGAAGCTCTAAGAGAGTGGTGGGAAGTGGTGTACTTGCCGGTGAAGCCTTCTAGAGAGTGGTGGGAGATGTCAGTGTGTAAGGGTGTGGTAAAGAGTGCAGGGATAGAGAAAATCAAACACTGATTTTTATACTGGTTCGGCCAACAATGCCTACATCCAGTGTCCTTCAAACCCAGGAAGCAAATACACTATAATGGTTGCGGCTTTTACAACAAGGAATTTATAGAAGTCACACGCAAAAATATAAATCCCCTCTCTAACCCAAAACCAAAATATACAACAAAACCAGAATTGCAGCCAGAATCCCCTCTTCTGTAATCTGAACCCACGTCGAACAATCCTCAACGTGTAACCAACATTCTTCATAGGATGCCAAGCCTATCACAACAGACTTCATAGGTTGCCAAGCCTTCAATCAACGTAGCAGTCTTCATAGCATGCCAAGCCTTCAGAGATCAATCAAGAAGCACCTTCCTCATGCAGATAATGATCAAGTAGTCAACACAATTGCCTTCTCCCTTTGAATCTCTCTCAAGATAGATCACCACCGTCTTCTTGGAGAATTCTTGGAGCTGTTAACACAGAGAATTCAATCTGAAACAAGAAATGAAAATGTCAGAACATCAAAAGTCTCTGAACAACTCGTGTTCAGCCAATTTATAGTTTTCTGTTAGACAGATTGTTTCTCAATCGAATAGCCTACTAATCCAGTCGACTGTATTAAAACAGTTATAACAAACAGTCAACACATAGGCTCTCAGTCAACATAAACAACACACATTTATTACAGTTGTCCAAGTCATCAATGCTTAACTAACTTTTAAAAATATAGCCGTTGGAGCGCGTAAGCATAACAGAATTCCAAACAGATCAGTAATACAGTCGAATATGCTCTATACAATGTCGACTGACACATGAAAAANCACTTTGAAATTCTTTTCAACTCAAAACGTCACAAAGCACTGATGTTCAAAATCTGTACAAAGGTTTTAGAATAGTCGAATCCATTTCAGGTGTACTCGACTGGACTAGAACTTTGTCACACAATTATAAGTTCATAAAGGTGCTTGTGATCTTTCACTTCCAAAAATGTGAAATAAAATGTTTTCAATCATCCAGTTTATATTGCACATTTCCATACAAGCATGTTCCCCATATATATCACTCAATCAATCATAGGAACATACAACACAGTACATTAAAACATGTTCAACAGATATGACAACTATTCAGAATACGAACATGTAATGCAGCAACATGTGTAATGTTATTAAGCATTGTGCTATCATCATCAAAAACCAGATTGATATAGAGTTTGTGTTGTCAACAATCTCAACACCAACTCCTTGGTACTTGAACTCCTCTTTCAAATCATTCCAATATCCTACAAAATCAAGGGAACTAGTGGTAGAAATCATCAAGTATAACCTCAACTCACTTATTCAAAAAAATAACCTAAAAACAAGAGTTTAAGCAAGTTTCTAAGTTAAATAGAGTTGATTTAATATCAAAATTGAATCACAGATAACGGTCAAATCAATAGTTATCACAACCCCAAACTTGAAACTTTGTTTGTCCTCAAGAGAAAAAAAAAATGTAACTTAGCCTAAACAAAATACACTACAATGGTTTAACACACCAAAAATCATTTTCTACTAAGACAGGTAAATTACTCAAGTCTGTCTATCGTAGAAATATCAACCAAGATGTAATGGTGCCTTAGCCAATCAAGCTTCAACTATGGTGCTCACATACCCAAAGAATATACAACAGATGCAAAAGCCTTATGAATGATTAACAACCAAAAACGAATGTTATCCTATAATGCATGGAACTATTCCTCACCAAAAATAGTGTTTCACTCACGCTCAAAGGTGTATAGTGAGGTAACTCATTCGCTCTATTATCACAATGTCACCTAAATCAACTTTTTCTTTCATTTAAACAACATCAAACACATTCACAAGCAAGTTATCATCACAAGGACTTTTCAAGGCTTGTAACGTGGCTAGGGTAAGAAGAAAATTGGTTTTTCTAGACAACAAAATCCTTGAGTTATGAGAGTAAACAATTCATAATTTCATCATTTTAATCATCAATCTCTCTTTCTCCTTCACTTGAGAAACCATTCCCAACTTTTCATTCATTGAGCTCATTTATTCATCTTTTCCTTCTTCTTTTTCCTTTTCTTTTCTTTTGCTTTGCTCAATGCTTTTTTTCTTTTCTTTTTTTCTTTTTTTTTACAATTTCCAAACAACCCCAAACTTGAACCATTCTTCATTACCATACATACATACTCAACTCTACTCAAGGAAAGGATTTCAAAAGTTTTTTCACATATGCAGCTCAAGGTTCAAAGGATAGAACGAACATTATTCTTTGTTGGGTTACAACATTGGCATTGGCTTATTTAGGAGAAGAACAAATGGCCTTGATCATTTGCAACAAGCAAGCAAGTGGTTCAATCATAGAAACTTAGGCAACACCAATTATGATTTTAAAGTAATAGCATTCAATCGAAAAAAACTCTGGAGTCCAACCTCTCACAGGCTAACTCAAATTCCACAAATTTGATAAACATCTTGCCCAGCATATTAACTACAATTTAAAATCATGCATCTACCTTGAACAATTATAAGCAACCACCTGTGTAAGACCCGTATAAAATAAAATCTTTTATTTTATTTTATATATATTTTATTAATATTGTGGTTTATTTTAAAATTTCGAAAATTCTTAAAGTTGTAGTTAAATATTAATGCTTGCAGTGTTATTTCAGCGAAAAGGAAATGGTGCAAGGTTGCGAAGATGATTCCCTTAGCTTCATTTTATTTTTCTGATTGGAGGAGAAGTGGACCCCACTAACGTGAGAGAGGAGAGAGAATTAGTGAGATGGTTTTAAGAGTAGAGAGAATTAGTGGGTATTTAATTTTAGTTGGTGGCAGAAAGTAATATGATTGGTTACATGATTTTTTTTTCTTACACGTGTTTATAGGGAAGAAGAATGAGATTTTTGGTCTTCTTCATAGGGTAGGATTGTGACAAGTGGGGGAAGGCCAAGGTTAGTTCGTTGCAGGACCGTAGATTCTTTTATACTTCCAGAGAGATATATTTTTTCCCTTCATTCTTTATTTCAAACAAGGGAAATTTGGGTATGTTAATAGATCAAATATATTTAAAGTATTGGGAGTCTTTTTCGGGCCAATTTTGAATGTGGTGGGTGGAGGTTTTCTGATATTCTTTTAGGTTAAATACGAGGAAGACTAAAGAGTGTGGGAAGG
Source organism: Vigna radiata var. radiata (assembly GCF_000741045.1). Lineage (NCBI taxonomy): Eukaryota > Viridiplantae > Streptophyta > Magnoliopsida > Fabales > Fabaceae > Vigna > Vigna radiata. Next base: position 305,944 of record NW_014542359.1, on the reverse strand, counting down.
GAAGAGAAGCGGGAGGTCCTGGTTGCTATCACCAGAGAAAGAATACCTTTAGGCCTTACTAGGAACCAAAGGACCATTAGTAACTCTCTAGAAAACCAGGTAAGCGGACTAACCTGAAATTTTGTGTGGTTGCTTGGAGTGTTGAGCATAGTTGTATGGGTTGGTTGTTGTTATGTATGTATGTTCTTTATGTTTTATCTGAATGAGCTACGTAGGGTTTCAAAGAGAGAAACTATGAGAGTTCTTGATTTCTATACCGGGAGAAAACAAGAGAGGAAGGGTTTATTTTGAAAGTAGGAAGTAAGGGGAGAAACCTGAGAAATATTCTGTGAAAATATGATGTTGTATTTGTAAATCTGGGTGTTTATTTCTGTTTCGGAGTTGTTTGCTACAAGATAATTGGTGTATATTGTGATGTTATGAATATTTGCTTATGGTTGGATATATGTGTATGTCGCATACAACGTTTTATTTTTAATGATTAAGATACAGGGAGTTTTTATCATTGAAGAATTTCATAGGTTATAGAATATAGTTCAAATATTTGTGCTTGATAGATTTAATTCGGTAAAAAGTTTAGGAGTGATATTAGTTGTAACAAGGAGTAAGTTTTGAAAATAGAGGTCTGGTAATGGGTTCGTGCAGTGAGATTTAGGATTGAAAGAAAGTAAATTTAGAACTTTTATGTACATGAAATTTAAAGTTATATTTGTTTTTAGATAATATTGAAACGCATATAAGGTCTTGGTGGTTTTATGAATTAGGAGGATAAGTCAACCATGCATAATAGTTTAAAGTATTAAAATGATGAATATAATAATGTTTTGTTTAAATATAATATGTTAGGTGTAGTTGGTCTGTTAAAGTGTTTATATATATTTAAAGTAAATGGAATTCTTTTAGTATATTAATGATGGTTCAGTGATTAAATTGGAAAAGAGATAGGCACGTGAAATTTAATTGAACATGGATTAGGAAAAATAGAAACCTTAAATGTGAAAGATTGAAATATAGGTTTTATCTCATAACAGAGAAGAAAAGATAAAGTTAGCCTTCTGCTCGACGGTCTTGGGAACACCTTTTACGAGAGGGAAAGGGGCTTATTTTATTCCTTGTGCATTCCTTAAAACATTTATAAGTTGACTTGTAATTATTATGATAGTTACTTTATTACTGCTTCGCGAGTGTTTATGACGTATTGGTTTGTCGTTTTTTTGTGGGAGCATAATATTATTTACTTTATGCGGAAATCGAGTTTATGCTTGTGATGCCCGATGAAGTTCCTGAAAGAGTGGTGGAAGTAGACTGGTACTTGCCCGGTGAAGCTCTCTGAGAATAGAGTGGTCGGGGGTGTATACTTGTCCAGTGAAGTGTTAAGATCCTGGCAAGTGTACCAGATTGTTATCAAGTAATATAAACGGGTAAGTCTGAGTATCGTTTTCCCAAAGGACTCTTAGGCTTTAACTTTCATGTAACCTAATCGCGTAAGACTTGAGAAGAGAATAAATTTGGTGGTTATATGCAAAGAACAAAAATAAACATGCAATGCAGTTGATTCAATTGGATTTTAGAAACTATGAATGAATGGTGTTGTTGGGGTTTACAATTTCATCTTATCCACTCTCATATATCTACTCTTCTTATTTACTTCACTTATTTATCTAATTGCCATGCACACTTTCTTATTTACCCTTAACCCAATCCCTTGGTGAAAAGAGCCTATTATTAATTATTGGCTTGCTATCTCTAGCCTCCCCTAGTAACCAATAATTCAATGTGATCGGAAGCAACTACAATTGGTCGTCCTACCCCTATCACTAGGTGATATTGGCATAATCAAGGAATTTCCCACCAGTTCATGACATTACCATACGTCCCCATATCGATAAACACAAACATCTTTTACTGAATGAGTTAAACAATAAAAGCATTGAGCACAGATGAGAACCTAACAATTGATAAATAAGTATATGACAAGCATATGAAATAAAGAAGAATTTGAATATATGAGAGTTTTAAAAGATTACATTGTTCCCCAACAACAAAGGGTTTAGTTAACCATAATCATGGTAAAACTAGATGAAAATAATGAAAAAATGGAAGAAATAACCCTAAACATGGTTGAATGGAGCCTAAGCATCCAAGGAACCTCCTCCAAGGTGTGGAATAGCGTTGGACGTTTCTCTCTGCCAAAAGAATCCCCTTCTAATTCGCACTGGGGCTATATATAAGCCCAAAAAGATAACACATAGATTACAGAAAGATTTACATATTCTAGCTAAAAAATAGACAACCGCCCAGACGCCTAATTTAACCGCTCAGCAGTTCGCCTTGTGCCGCTTTAACCGCTCAACGGTTAGTTTTGCCGTTGAGTGGTTTCCCTCTAATCGCTCTGAGCGCTCAAAGGACCATTCTGGCGCTCAGCGGCTTGCTTGACCCTTCTTTTCATCATTTTTCTCCTTCTTTCATGGGTCTAAGTCCACCTTACTTCACTTCCATCTTTAATTCATCTAAAAACCCTGCAAAACAATGCAAAACAAGCATAATATCTCTAAAACCAACTTTTGACTCTCACAAGACTCAACTGAGCCATAAAGGGTGTGTTTTACTATCAAATTTAAGTATGAAAATAACGGTTTTAAGACCGTTATCACAACCCCAAACTTAGAACTTTGCTTGTCCTCAAGCAAACAAGAAAAAACTTGGCTTTCCACTTTTTGATCAAATAATTCATACTTTTCAAAACTCCTTTTTCTCATGACAAGTTATTATACAATTCAGATTTCAGTGGAATCTTACAAAGATGCATGCATGCATTCAATCCAAATTAGTTCCATAATCAATCCTTTTCCAACAGATGTTTCATTCATGAATGATCAATCAACTAAACATAGATGTAAACATGGATTTAATAATTCTCACCAAACAAGTGTTTCACTCAATCACTCAAGTGTTTAAGGAGGTCACTCTACTCTCTACTGTTCACATGTCACATAAAACAATATTGTCATTCATCTAAAACAATCAAAATATTCACATGCATGTCATCACAAGGACTTGTTCCAAGGCTTGTATTGTGGCTGAGCTATCAAGAAAATTGGTTTTTCTGGAATACAAAATCCTTGAGTTAAGAGAATTTAAATCATCACTCAAAGTTCAAGCACACTCTCTTTTTAACCAATCTCACTTATTCCCAACTTTTCCCTTTTTCATTTTACATTGAGTTCTTCTTCACATGCTTTTTCTCTTTTCTTCTTTTCTTTTCCTTTCACATGCATTTTTCTTTTTCATTCTTTTGAACTCAATGCTCTTGCTTTTTCTTTTGCCTTTCACTTTCCCCATTCAACCCCAAACTTGAACATTTTCAACACATATAATTATTCCTAACCCTAACTCAAGGTAAATCAATTCAAACAAGGGTTTTCATACTATTTAAGGTCAAGGTTCAAAAAGGGTTTATCATTTAAAATCCTTTGGGTGAAAATTTGGCTAAGTAAGGGCTTTCCAAGCATGGCCTTGATCATATGACATACACATGCAATTCAATCAATTATCAAGATTATGTCAATACCATTCATGATTCTCTGTAAACAGTGCACACAACAATAAAACTCTGAAGCTCAATACCTCAAATAATCAAGCTTTCTCACTTCCCATATTAATCCTGCTTAGCATCAAAATCACACTCATGAATCACTTACTCATCTGTTCACATAACTAGTGAACCACCAACCTGGATATCAACATTCACACATTCTCAATCATCATCCACAATCAATCATCAATAGCAAACAACTCATCATGCAATAAATTGGAACCATTATCCTAATAAGTGTACAAGCCAAACATAAACTCAAACATAAATTCAACCTATACTACTAATTCAAAGTACAAAGAAAAAGAAACAGAAAAACCCCTGTCCAATTCTGGCATCCATCAGTAAATGTCATCAGCGCAGATCCTCATCTGATTCATCATCCTTCTCCTCCTGGGCATCCTCAAAATCTTCATCATCCTCTTGGTCATCGTCCTCCTGAAGTTCAAGCAGCTTCGGACCCACTACCATGTGTCTGTCCTCGAGGCCAAGCCATCACACTACGGAACTCATCCATAGTCCACCTGTGCACTGGTGGCTGGTCATAAAGTCCTATGATCATCTCGGCAGTGGCCACCTGCCCTTTGTAAAGGGACTCCATCCTCGCCTCCATCATAGACATGTACATGTTTCTCATCTGAAAAGGCTCAGGCTGTTGTGCCAGTTGTTGACTCACTGGCAAGTGTACCAGATCGTGCAAGTAATATAATCGGTAAAGCCCGATATCGTTCTTCCCAAGAGACTCGAAAGGATCGTTCGTGTGAATTAAAATCGTAAGACTTGTAGAGAAAGAGTTAATTGTTGTGGATGCAAAGGCAGAAAATAAACATGCAATGTATTTGATTCAATTGACGAAAAAGACTACGGATGAATGGAGTTGTTAGGGGTCGACAATTTCATCTTATTCGCTCCCTCTTATCTACTTCTCTTGTTTAATGTGCTTGATTATCTAATTGTTATGCAAACTTTCTTGGCCTACCTTTAACACGATCCCTCGGCGAGAAGAGCCTATTATTAATTACCGGCTTGCTATCCCTAGCCTCCCTTAGGAATTAATAATGCATTAAGAACAGAAGCAAAAAAAATTGATCGTCCTACCCCCTATCCCTAGGTTGGTATTGCTTAATCAAGGAATTTCATACCAATTCATGACAGTACTGTACGTTCCCGTATCAATAGAGACAAACAACAGTTATCGAATGAGTTAAACGATAAAAGCATTAAGCACAGATGAGAACCCAACAATTTATAATCAAAGCATATGAAGAATCATATAAATAAACAAGAGTTTCAATAAAAGAGAGTTTCAAAAGGTTACATTGTTTCCCCCACCANCAAAAGGGTTTAGTTCACCATTGTCATGGTGAACTTAGATGAAAATAATAGAAGAATGGAAAAGCAAACCCTAGATAAGATGAAAAGGAGTCTAAGCATCCTAGAGATCCTCTCCAGAGAGTGAAAACTAGGTCTGGCCGCCCTCTTCTGTCAAAAGAATGAGAATGAAATCGTAACAGGGCTATTTATAGTTGTGCACAACCGAAAAATTGTCTTATCCTCGCCTTGGACCGCCCAGCGGTGAATTTTTCCGCCAGGTGGTTTCTTGACTCTTATTTTCTTCAATTTTCTTCCTCTATCTTGAGTCTAAGACCTCCATCTTCAACCCCAATCTTCACTTTAATCAAAATCACTACAAAACAATGCAAAACAAGCATAATATCGCTAAAAACAGCATTTGACTCTCGACTGACTCATTTATTGAGTTGTACTTGATTCTAAGCTCGTTCTAAGTCTTAAAGGGTGTAATTTGGTCAAAATTGACATATGAAAATAATTGTTTTTCAACCGTTATCACAACCCCAAACTTAGAACTTTGCTTATCCTCAAGCAAACAAATCAAAACAGCAAACAAAGCAAAGCTTGGCTTTCTACTTATTCATCCAATAGTTCAACATTCCTAAAGTACATGACAAGAACTACTCAACTTCATATTTTTAGTGGAGTCAAATCAAGATGCACACATGCTTCCAATTCAGTTCATTTCAGAAGTTACTCAACAAATGGTACACATTATGAATGGTCAATCCACTAATCAAAGATGCAATCATGAAATTTAACAATGCTCACCAGGAAAGTGTTTCACTCAATCACTCAAGTGTTTAGGGTAACACTCCAACACTCTATCATTCACAAGTCACATGAAACAAAATTTCCATTCATCTAAAACTACCAAAATCCTTACATGCAAATGCCATCAAAACGACTTTTCCAAGGCTTGTAATGAGACTGGGCTAACAAGAAAAATTGGTTTTTCTAGAATGCAAAATCCTTGAGATAAGAGAGCTACCGTGACATTCATCATTTAAGTACAACTCTCTTCCTCACCAATCTCACTTATTCCCAATTGTTTCCCTTTTCTTTTGCATTGAGCCCATCTTCATGCTTTTCTTCTTTTCTTTTCTTTTTCTCATGTATTTTTCTTTCACAACTTTTTAGCTCAATGCTTTTAAAGTGCCTTCCAATTTCCCCCAAGCAACCCCAAACTTAAACCTTTTCATCACAAACAATTAAGTTCATCCCAACTCAAGGTACAAAATTTCAAGACAAGGGTTCACATCCTGTTAAGGCTAAGGTTCAAAAAGGGTATAACATTTTCAAGCATTTTGGGTGAAAATTTGGCTAGAGAAGGGCGATGAGTCGATATTTTATTGATTTCACTTAGTTTATTGTGCTAAAATTAATCAGGGAATTGTGCTTAATTGTCCGGTATTTTCCCGTTTTTCCTAATTATGCTTAATTTGACCAGAAATTCTAATTTTAATTAATTTGAATTTTCTGAACTAATTATTTGCATTATTATTTTCAGGAAAATTTTGGAAACACAATTTGGGGCATTGGAAAGGAGACAAAATAAAGTCAAGACACTCATATTAGACATTTTAAATTTTAGTTATCTTGTAATTTAATTGTTTAAACTTGTTAGACAAACTTTTATACAATGGGCCATTGTTGGCAAAAATATAAGGGCCCAAAATTGTAGGACACTTGGCACCCTAGGGTTTTATTTTTTTTTAAGGTGGACCCCACCCCAATTGGAGGACACATGGTCCTAGGGATCACAAAAGCTACCAGCCGTCATTCTCTCAAGGAGGACTGCTGTTGGAACGTTATTTGTATTCTCGGCAATTTGGAGGTCCCGAGAGTGTGGGTGCAGCGTTTTGGAGGAGAGAATTTTTTTTTTTTTTAAGCAAATGGGAACCATGTTTATTCTATGGGATTATGGATGAATGAGAATGGAGAGTTGGGAGAAGCATACGCTGGACATTCATACAGAGGTTTCATCCATGAAAAAGGGTCCAAACTTTTGCTCTTTTAGGTTGTCTTTACGCTTTAACTAAAAACTATTTTTATATTACATGATGGGTATTACATTTAACGTTGAATGCCTACTCACTTTTATTTGATTTGTGCTGAGTAATTAATTGTGCCCTTCAATGCTCATCATCATCACGGAAGCTCATTTATGCTGCAATCATTTGGTCTTCACAATGAGAACACGCTGCTTTTATTCTTCTTGAAAGAACATGTTAATTCAATTCCTTTTCCTTGCATTTAGTTGGTGTCGTTTAAATGCTACTTTTGTTACTTTAACTTTTGAGGTGGCACGTTGATTTAATTTCAAATAGTTGCACGGTTCAATTAAATTGATTGTTGCACGGTTTTCATTTTCAAATTGCATATATGATTCAAGTGATGCCACGACATTGAAAAAGCCAAGCTATGCATTTCCCTTTCTTTATTTGCATTTGACTTGGAGAGAAGCAGTAAGCAAAGTTGCTGCCGGTTGGAAGGTGAGGTTATGATTCATGGTTTTCAATGAGCATTATTACTTTTCATAAATCCAATCCATTTAGTAACGTGTCCTTTCTTGTTCTAGTGATAGCCCCTCATTTATTAGCTTTAAGATGTCTTTTATTTATTTATTTTTTATTTATTTATTTTATTTTATTTTAAATTAGTTTAGGTTTTAGATAAACTTTATTTATTTATTTATTTTTTATTTTCTTTTATTTTAAATTAGTTTAGGTTTTAGATAAACTTTATGTTTTTTTTTATTTTTTTTATTTTAAATTAGTTTAGGTTTTAGATAAACTTTATGTCTTTTTATTTTTTTTTATTTTAAATTAGTTTGAAATGTAGGTTGAGTTGTTTTTAATTTCTTTAATTTAGTTTTGTATTTAATTCAATTTAACTATGTTTAGATATTTGTTTAGTCTAGTTTTGGGTTTAGCATTTTTACTCTCTTTAATGCTTTTTATGATGTTCGAATGTGTTTAATTTTTATTTTTAATTTCGTTAGTTGCATTCACAAACAAAACCAATTTCACAACCCCCCACTACGTGTCTGACCTAATTCTCGAATCACATTTGGTCCTTGAGAGACGACCTAGGAGTCACTTCCTAGTCTATATTGCATTCTTTTATGCACATTAAATTTTGCATGGGTCGCGACACCCATCAAAGGGTTCTCAAAAATGGACTTGATCATATGACATTCACATGCAATTCAATCAATTATCAAGATTAAGGCAATATCATTCATGCTTTCCTGTGAACAATGCATACAACAATGAAAACTCTGGAGCTCAATACCTCACACAACATGCTTTCTCACACAATATTCATTCATACATCGTGCTTAGCATCATAACCACAATCATAAGTCATCACCCATTTGTTTCACAAAATATCAACATGCATTGTAACTCAATTCTCATCCATATCAAATCCTCATCAAATAGGCTCATCATGTAAATCATTCAGTCAAACATCTTCAGAAAAAGTATTCAAGCCAAGCATACACACTGAATATAAAATGCAACCTATTCTAAGAATTTAAATGCAAAGGTAAAAGGGAGAATCTAGGTTGCCTCCTAGTAGCGCTTGTTTAATGTCGCGAGCTTGACCCAAACCTCATGGATCCACCAACATCATAATTGAAGCAGATTGCTCCACATCTCCTCCCAAGTAATGTTTGAGCCTCTGACCATTCACTGTCCAGCTTCGCTGTTGATTAGCATCATTTGAATGCTCTAACTCCACTGCTCCATTTTGGAATACCTGTTTCACCACAAAAGGTCCTGACCATTTTGATTTCAGCTTCCTAGGAAACAACTTCAATCTTGAGTTAAACAGTAACACCAACTCTCCTAGATGGAAAGTTCTCTTGATCAGCTTTTTGTCATGATAAAATTTCACCTTATCCTTGTAGAGCCTTGATGAATCATATGCATGCAGCCGCATTTCTTCAAGTTCAAGCAATTGATTTCTTCTTTTACTTTGAGTTTCATTAGGATCCAAGTTCAAAAATTTCAAAGCCCATAAAGCTTTGTGTTCCATCTCAACTAGCAAATGGCATGCCTTTCCATAAACCAACTGAAAAGGTGAGAGTCCCATAGAAGTCTTCATAGCAGTTCTGTATGCCCAGAGAGCATCATCTAATTTTTGTGACCAATCTTTCCTCGAAAGAGTGACAGTCTTTTCCAGGATTCTTTTGATCTCCCTGTTAGAAACTTCAGCTTGCCCATTTGTTTGCAGATGATAAGGTGCAGCCACCTTATGTTTCACCCCATAATGTTTAAGCACCTTAGCTAGCTGAGCATTACAGAAGTGAGATCCTCCATCACTAATGAGTACCCTGGGTGTGCCAAATCGTGAAAGGATTTGCCTCTTTAAAAATTTAATCACAGTATTAGCATCATTTTTGGGGCATGCTAAAGCTTCAACCCATTTGCTAACATAATCAATAGGTACCAAAATATACTCATTATTGAATGATGGAGGAAAGGGTCCAACAAAATCAATACCCCAGCAGTCCAACACTTCAACCTCCAAAATTCCTTGCAATGGCATCTCATGTCTCCTTGAAATAGCTCCTGTCCTTTGGCATTTGTCACAACTTCGAGCATGATTATGAGCATCCTTAAGCAAAGTTGGCCAATAAAATCCAGCTTGCAGAACTTTTGCAGTTGTACGCTCACCATTATAATGTCCTGCATAAGAAGAGTTATGACAATGCCACAAAATCCTTTCTGCATCTTCCTTTGTAACACATCTCCTCAGAAGATTATCTACTCCAATCTTGAACAAGTATGGGTCATCCCAAACGAATTGTTTAGCATCATGTAAAAACTTCTTTTTCTGTTGCCAATTCAATTCTTCGGGAATAACACCTGCAGCTTTAAAGTTAGCCAAATCAGCAAACCAAGGTCTTTGCTGAATATATAGAAGAGTCTCATCTGAAAATGACTCCCAGATTTCTTTTTCCTTGCTTGTTACTTCATTGTTGACCAACCGAGATAAATGATCTGTTATCAGATTTTCACTTCCCTTCTTATCACGAATCTCCATGTCAAACTCTTGTAGCAACAACACCCATCTAATCAGCCTTGGTTTTGAATCTAGTTTTGTCAAAAGGTATTTTATAGCTACATGATCCGTATAAACAATCACCTTAGATCCAATGAAATAGGATCTAAATTTTCCAATGCGTAGACTATAGCCAAAACTCTTTTTTTGTAGTAGCATAATTTAGTTGTGCTTCATTCAAAACTTTACTAGCATAGTAAATAGCATGAAATACCTTTTCTCTTCTATGACCCAGCACAACTCCTATGGCATAGTCACTAGCATCACACATGAGTTCAAACTCTTGATTCCAATCTGGAGCTACAATTACAGGAGCGGAGATCAACCTTTCCTTCAAATTATCAAAAGCTTGCAAACATTCTGGACTCATCACAAATGGTGTTTCTTTAGCCATCAAATTACTCAGAGGCTTAGCAATCTTTGAAAAATCCTTGATGAATCTTCGATAGAATCCATCATGACCGAGGAAACTTCGAATTCCTTTCACATTTGTAGGAGGTGGAAGTTTTTCAATTACCTCCACTTTTGCCTTATCCACTTCAATCCCCTTAGCTGAAATTTTGTGCCCCAACACAATCCCTTCTGTAACCATAAAATGGCATTTCTCCGAATTCATAATAAGATTTGTTTGAACACATCGTATAAGAACATCATCAAGGTTGGTTAAGCATCTTTGAAACGAATCCCCAAAAACTGATAAGTCGTCCATGAAAACCTCTATGCTTTTCTCCATGAAATCAACAAAAATGTCTTGCATACACCTCTAAAATGTGGCTGGTGCATTACATAATCCAAAGGGCATCTTTCTGTAAGCAAATATACCAAATGGACATGTAAAAGTTGTCTTTTCTTGGTCTTCAGGGTCAACCACAATTTGATTATAGCCCGAATAGCCATCTAAAAAGCAATAATATGCTTGTCCAAACAATCTCTCTAACATCTGATCCATAAAGGGTAAGAGAAAATGACCTTTCCTGGTGGCTGCATTTAGTCTCCTATAATCAATCCACATGCGCCAGCCCATAATTGTCCTTGTAGGAATAAGTTCATTCTTTTCATTATAAATGACAGTCATCCCTCCTTTCTTTGGCACAACTTGAACTGGACTTACCCATTTGCTATCAGAAATAGGGTAAATGATCCNTGCTTCCAGTAACTTCAATACTTCCTTTCTCACGACTTCTTTCATAGCAGGATTAAGTCTCCTTTGGGGTTGAGCTACCGGCCTATAATCATCTTCCNTAAGNATTNTGTGCATACAGTATGTGGGACTTATGCCTTTGAGATCTGCAATTGACCATCCTATAGCATCTTTATTTGCTTTTAAGACTCCCACCAACTTTCCTTCTTCTTCGTGAGATAATGAAGTACTAATAATAACTGGCTTTCCTCCATTTTCTTCCAAAAAAACGTACTTCAAATGCGGTGGTAACTCTTTCAGTTCAACCTTGCTTTCTGGAATTTTTTCTTTAAGTTCAATCTTTTCAAAGAGAGCCTGTTCTACTGGAATTTCTTGTGTTGCTTCCAACTCTCAAACACACTCCTACTTCATTTTATCCTCCTCTTCATTCAAATCCTCACATTCATTGATAAGATTGCTTTCCAATATGGATGCATTACAAACTCTATTTTCTTGTGTCATACAAAGTTCATCAACTACATCGATCTGAAAGCATGATTTGTTGTCTTTTGGATGTGACATTGCCTGAAACACATCAAAGTCCACTTCTTCATCTTGTACCTGAACTTTAAGCTTCCCTTTCTCAACATCAATCATAATTCTGGCTGTCTTCATGAATGGCCTTCCAAGAATCAAAGGTGCATTTCCGTTTTCTTCCATCTCCATGATAACAAAATCCACAGGAAAAAAGAATTTGTCTACCTTGACGATCACATCTTCAGCAATTCCATAAGGATATTTGAGAGATCTATCGGCTAACTGGAGAACCATTCTTGTTGGTCTGATTTCCACTCCACTAAGCTTTTTGAACATAGAGAGAGGCATCAGATTTATTCTAGCTCCAAGATCAATCAAAGCTTTCCCAACATCTACTTCTCCAATGGTACAAGGAATGGTGAAGCTTCTTGGATCTTGTAATTTAGGAGGTAGTGTCCTTTGTAGGACTACACTGCAATTACCTAGCACCTCAATTGTTTCCTTCTCAAGGTACTTCCTTTTCTTCGTAATAAGTTCTTTCAAGAACTTTGCATAAGATGGGATTTGCTGGAGAGCCTCAGAGAACGGTATGGTTATTTCCAATTCTTGAAAAGCTCCATAAAACGTTCAAAATGCTTCTCTCTATCCTTTCTAGAATAAAATTTTGGGTACGGCAGTGATTTCTCGTACTCTTTTTCTTTAACTTTCACAACATCCTTTTCCTGATCTTTGCTCATCAAATTCTTTCCTAACTCATACTCCACCTTTTGCTCACTCCTTTCTTCAACACTCTCTTTTTCTTTCTCATCTTTCTCAACCCCTTTCTCTTTTAATATTCTCCCACTTCTGGTAACAATCTCGCATGCTTTTGCTACCTCACCTTTTTCCACTAAGCTTACTGAAAACGCACTTCTTTTCATAATTCTCTGAAAAATTTCTTCAGATTCTGCGCTCCTTTGTATTGGCATGAAATAAGATTGCTCTGGAAGTATGGAAGCATCTCTAACAGTCTGTGATAGATTAGTTAATGTTTCTGCCACTACATCCAACTGTTGGGTGATAACAGTATTTTGCTCTTCTGTCCCAATGCTAATTTGCAACATTGAAACATCTTTAACATTATTTGTATCATATGTCCCCTTATTGTCTGCCATGAGTTCTATCAGGTCATAGGCTTCGTCCTCCGTCTTCCTTCTCATATCTCCTTTAGCAGCAGCATTCAACATCATCTTCGAGTGCATATTCAAACCTCCAAGAAATGTAAGTAAATAAGTTGTCTTATCAAATCCGTGGATAGAGGTCTTCCTTAACAACCCTTTAAACCTGTCCCACGCTTTACCCAAAGTTTCCTCCATTCCTTGTTTGAAGGTAGAGATCTCTAACTTCCCTTGATTAATCTTGATTGGCGGGAAGAACTTGTTCACAAATTTTGCTGCCAACGCATCTCAATTTCTGAATGTGCCTTCCTCGAACAAATGCAACCATGCTTTGGCGTTTCCTCCAAGAGAGAAAGGAAACAAACTAAGTCTAACCCTGTCATCAGAGACTCCATTTATCTTCACGGTGTTGCAAATCTCACTAAAAGTGGTTAAATGATCATATGGATTTTCATCTAACATTCAGTGAAACTGATTACTCTAAACAAGCTGAATAAGAGCAGGGTTCATAACCATATTGGTTGCATTGTCTGCAGGCAAAGCTATGTTGTTGAAGTTCATAGGACCCACCATGTTGGATGCGTCCCCAAGTGTATGCCTAGGAGGTGGTAGGTCCACCATCTCCTCAATATTCTGTGCAGAGGTCTCAAATGAAGAGTGCAAAAGTTCTTTAGGAGAAGGAAAGTTTTCACTTGCAGGGCGTCTAACTTTCCTCCTTCTCCTGTCTGACAGTCCTTCCAAGAGAGGTTGCTGGTCTTTTCTGCTTCTCGTGTGTATCGTTTCCTGCATACACAAGAAACACACCCTAAAAGCACTTTTACAGAATAAAAACAAATAATTACAAACAACTCAAATGTCAATCAATTCACACTACTAAAAATAGCCTCGAGTCCCCAACAATGGCGCCAAAAACTTGTTGACTCACTGGCAAGTGTACCAGATCGTGCAAGTAATATAATCGGTAAAGCCCGATATCGTTCTTCCCAAGAGACTCGAAAGCATCGTTCATGTGAATTAAAATCGTAAGACTTGTAGAGAAAGAATTAATTATTGTGGATGCAAAGGCAGAAAATAAACACGCAATGTATTTGATTCAATTGACGAAAAAGACTATGGATGAATGGAGTTGTTGGGGGTTGACAATTTCATCTTATTCGCTCCCTCTTATCTACTCCTCTTGTTTAATGTGCTTGATTATCTAATTGTTATGCAAACTTTCTTGGCCTACCCTTAACCTGATCCCTCGACGAGAAGAGCCTATTATTAATTACTGGCTTGCTATCCCTAGCCTCCCCTAGCAATTAATAATGCATTAAGAACAGAAGCAAAAACAATTGATCGTCCTATCCCCTATCCCTAGGTTGGTATTGCTTAATCAAGGAATTTCATACCAATTCATGACAGTACTGTACGTTCCCGTATCAATAGAGACAAACAACAGTTATTGAATGAGTTAAACGATAAAAGCATTAAGCACAGATGAGAACCCAACAATTTATAATCAAAGCATATGAAGAATCATATAAATAAACAAGAGTTTCAATAAAAGAGAGTTTCAAAAGGTTACATTGTTTCCCCCACCAACAAAAGGGTTTAGTTCACCATTGTCATGGTGAACTTAGATGAAAATAATAGAAGAATGGAAAAGCAAACCCTAGATAAGATGAAAAGGAGTCTAAGCATCCTAGAGATCCTCTCCAGAGAGTGAAAACTAGGTCTGGCCGCCCTCTTCTGTCAAAAGAATGAGAATGAAATCGTAACAGGGCTATTTATAGTTGTGCACAACCGAAAAATTGTCTTATCCTCGCCTTGGACCGCCCAGCGGTGAATTTTTCCGCCAGGTGGTTTCTTGACTCTTATTTTCTTCAATTTTCTTCCTCTATCTTGAGTCTAAGACCTCCATCTTCAACCCCAATCTTCACTTTAATCAAAATCACTACAAAACAATGCAAAACAAGCATAATATCGCTAAAAACAGCATTTGACTCTCGACTGACTCATTTATTGAGTTGTACTTGATTCTAAGCTCGTTCTAAGTCTTAAAGGGTGTAATTTGGTCAAAATTGACATATGAAAATAATTGTTTTTCAACCGTTATCACAACCCCAAACTTAGAACTTTGCTTATCCTCAAGCAAACAAATCAAAACAGCAAACAAAGCAAAGCTTGGCTTTCTACTTATTCATCCAATAGTTCAACATTCCTAAAGTACATGACAAGAACTACTCAACTTCATATTTTTAGTGGAGTCAAATCAAGATGCACACATGCTTCCAATTCAGTTCATTTCAGAAGTTACTCAACAAATGGTACACATTATGAATGGTCAATCCACTAATCAAAGATGCAATCATGAAATTTAACAATGCTCACCAGGAAAGTGTTTCACTCAATCACTCAAGTGTTTAGGGTAACACTCCAACACTCTATCATTCACAAGTCACATGAAACAAAATTTCCATTCATCTAAAACTACCAAAATCCTTACATGCAAATGCCATCAAAACGACTTTTCCAAGGCTTGTAATGAGACTGGGCTAACAAGAAAAATTGGTTTTTCTAGAATGCAAAATCCTTGAGATAAGAGAGCTACCGTGACATTCATCATTTAAGTACAACTCTCTTCCTCACCAATCTCACTTATTCCCAATTGTTTCCCTTTTCTTTTGCATTGAGCCCATCTTCATGCTTTTCTTCTTTTCTTTTCTTTTTCTCATGTATTTTTCTTTCACAACTTTTTAGCTCAATGCTTTTAAAGTGCCTTCCAATTTCCCCCAAGCAACCCCAAACTTAAACCTTTTCATCACAAACAATTAAGTTCATCCCAACTCAAGGTACAAAATTTCAAGACAAGGGTTCACATCCTGTTAAGGCTAAGGTTCAAAAAGGGTATAACATTTTCAAGCATTTTGGGTGAAAATTTGGCTAGAGAAGGGCGATGAGTCGATATTTTATTGATTTCACTTAGTTTATTGTGCTAAAATTAATCAGGGAATTGTGCTTAATTGTCCGGTATTTTCCCGTTTTTCCTAATTATGCTTAATTTGACCAGAAATTCTAATTTTAATTAATTTGAATTTTCT
>NW_014542359.1:278569-285201 GCF_000741045.1 Vigna radiata var. radiata | reverse complement strand
GAGTTAAACGATAAAAGCATTAAGCACAGATGAGAACCCAACAATTTATAATCAAAGCATATGAAGAATCATATAAATAAACAAGAGTTTCAATAAAAGAGAGTTTCAAAAGATTACATTGTTTCCCCTAACAACAAAAGGGTTTAGTTCACCATTGTCATGGTGAACTTAGATGAAAATAATGGAAGAATGGAAAACCAAACCCTAGATAAGATGAAAAGGAGCCTAACATCCAAGAGATCCTCTCCAGAGAGTGAAAACTAGGTCTGGCCGCCCTCTTCTGTTAAAAGAATGAGAATGAAATCATAACAGGGCTATTTATTGCTGAGGAGCGTCACAGAAAACAGGCCCAGGCCCAGCGGACAACCGCTCGGCGGCACACTTATGCCGCACAGCGGTTTGCCCCTAATCGCGCCACCGCCCGGCGGCAGGGGGCCACCGCCCAGCGGTGTGCCTCTAATCGCAAATTCGCCTAGCGCCTACGCCAGGTGCCTTCTCCTCGCCTTGGACCACCCAGCGGTGAATTTTGCCGCCGGGCAGTTTCTTGACTCTTCTTTTCTTCAATTTTCTTCCTCTATCTTGAGTCTAAGACCTTCATCTTCAACCCCAATCTTCACTTTCATCAAAATCACTACAAAACAATGCTAAACAAGCATAATATCTCTAAAAACAGCTTTTGACTCTCGACTGACTCATTTATTGAGTTTTACTTGATTCCAAGCTCTATCTAAGTCTTAAAGGGTGTAATTTGGTCTAAATTGACATATGAAAATAACTGTTTTTCAACCGTTATCATCGGTGCACCTGCAGGCTCATCCTCCTGCAACGCTGCTGCCCTCCTAGGACGTCTCCTAGGAACCGCTCCGGCTAAGTCGTCTCCTCTACAAAACTGATTACAATAGGAAGCATCAATAGCTCTCCTTGGCCTTTCAAAGGGTGGAACTGAAGTGTCCACTCCTGCTTGCTAACAGAAGTATGTAATCAGGGACGGATGTTCCAGTGGTGTCCTGCTGCTCACAGTGTTGGCGCAGCTCAAAATCTCACTGGTAATAATCTTACCAACGTTCACGTCCATCTGCCTCAACATACAATAGATAACCATGATCTGATGCAAAGTAATGTCGGAAACATGAGAGCATGGCTAGATGTTGGCATGTGTAAATGTCATCCAGTATTTAGCTAGG
Organism: Vigna radiata var. radiata; assembly: GCF_000741045.1. Classification (NCBI taxonomy): domain Eukaryota; kingdom Viridiplantae; phylum Streptophyta; class Magnoliopsida; order Fabales; family Fabaceae; genus Vigna; species Vigna radiata. The sequence continues at coordinate 284,017 of NW_014542359.1, read as the reverse complement.
GAAGTTAAATCTGCCCTAAGGATGTTCACCGGTGCTCCGTTAGGGTTTCTCTGAAAATGCCTCCCAGGGATGCACATCACTCGCTCAATATCCTCATAATCCCTGGCCTCCCCCAGTATAGCAGCATACCTGCATTGCTCTCCTGGCCACTCAGTCCCTAGAAAAACGTTGATGGTGTCAGAATCATAGCTGATCAAGTGTCCACGTACATAGCTCATGTACCTCCCTGCAGACACTCCTCCTCTCGGCAAGGCATTAGCATAAAACTCCTTTACCAACTCAATATTTGCTGGTGCTGGATAAGTCGTCAGTCTCTCCCATCCTCGCTTTTCAATCTCCAAACCAAACTCTGGAGCCAAGTCAGGTATATACATGGCTTTTCTTTCCAACAGTAGTCGCCTCTCTTGGACTATAGCAAAATGTTCCTCATGCTTCCTTGAAAGGAACCTTGAAGAATAATATCTTCTAGGTCTCTCTGGTTCCTTCCTTTTGTTGCCTATTGTCTTAACTCTTCTTGAGGTAGACATTCCTGCATAAATCAATTTCATCCAACAAAATTCACAGAAACATTATTAGAGGTTAGTGCATCATCAAATCATATAATTCTTTGAGGAAAAACAGGGCTCCTCAACACACAAACATTCAAAAATTTCAACATTTAGGCAAAACAGCTGCAGACCGCTCATCGTCAAAGAAGACCGCCTAGGCGGTTTGCCTCAAGCCGCGCTACTGCTCAGCGCCAAAACAGACCGCTCAGCGGTGGAAGCTAGGGTTTTTCAAAATATTTGCTTATTTGATCCTAATCTCCACTCTTTTGCTAAAATCATCAATCCAGACCAAAATCATGTAATTCAATCGGTTCAAACAGTTCATATTCTATCAATTCATGCATAGAAATCAAAAGCCCTAATTTATCATGTTCCTAAACATGTTCTTCAACAAATACCAAAATAGAAACCTTAAACATAAATTTGCATACTTACTTGAGTGGAAATTGTGAATGCTTGTAGAAAAATTGCTTAATTGATGATGACTATCCTCTCCAATGCAAGTCTCTCAACCAAAAACCCCAAACTTTAACAAAGTAATGGTGGAAAATTGAATTTTTGGTGAGTGGGTGAATGAGAAAGTGAGGAAATCTCTCTAAAATGCTCTTGAAAGTGAAAGAAGAGTGTTAGGGCTTAGGGAGACTGCTCAAGCGAAATGCAAAGAAGGGTTTCAACGCCGCAACCACTCAGCAGTAAAATGGACCGCTCATCGGTCTGTGCCTATTTTCCCTTCTTCTTCTTTTGCTTTCTTTTGAGTAATCTTTCCTTCTAGCACTCAATTCCATCCTTCAATTTTTCAAATATATGCCTTTTCCCTCTCAGATGCAATCATTAACATTTAATGCACTTAACACAGGATTAAAAACAAAACAATCAACTGGGTTGCCTTCCAGGTAGCACTTGTTTAAAGTCACGAGCCTGACCCAAACCTGTTTAGCACTCATCAGTAAGTGCTTATCCTTCCAATACCCTTCAGTAGGTGTTCTTACCTTGTATCCTTCAGTAGATACATAAAAGATTTAGCATCTCTCAGTAGATGCTACCCAAAAAGTGTTCAAAAATTCAATAAAGTAAATAACCCTAAAACTACAAATGTTTATACAAAGTGGGATTTAGATATAATCAATTCATTCCATCCCGGTTGGGATCTTCATCAACCCAACTCATCAGTTGCTTTCTATCCACTCTCTTTATGGCTCTAGTGAAGGGTTTCCTGATTTCCAACTTGTCATCTTCTCGACTCTTAATAACAAGTCACTTCTTGTTCTTGAATCTCACTTGTGCTCCTATTGGAAGTGGTGTATATTCAATGTGGATAGTGCCTCCTTTGTCAACCTCCTCATCTTCAGGTACCTGCAAAACATTACAACTATTAGAATTAGTACCTATTGTGTTGTCCTTTAGTGCAGCTTCTCTTCTTGACTTCTTATGTCTGGCCCTCTTTTTAATTCTAGTACTTTTCTCTTTAGAGCCAGTATAAAAGAGTACATCCTCTTTAGCTCTCATCATGATCCTTGCATCATGGACACTGATAGACATCTTGGATGTGGCCATGAAAGGTCTTCCAAGAATTACTAGAATTCTTTCCGCATCTTCCATGCTCATGATGATGAAATCAGCTAAGAATTCTAACTGCTCCACCCGAACAACCACATTTTCCACCATACCACATGGTGTTTTAACTGAACCATCCGCCATTGTCACTGTGAGATTAGATGGCTTTAACGTTAGCCCTCTAATTTTCTTAAACAAGCGCACGGGCATCATGTTAATGCTAGATCCAGAATCTATCATTGCTTCCCCTATATCAACCTCATTGATCTTACATGCCAAATTCAAGCAACCTGGATCTTTTACTTTAAGCGGATAATTACTTGGAGGTTCAACCTCAAATTCCTGCTCATCATCATCTTCATCTAAATCTATCATATCTCCAAGATAAAATTTCATTCTTGCAGGAATCTGTTTGATAATTGAAGGCATAATAGTCATTTGATTATAAATTTCTCTGTTCTGCTCATTATGACTATCTCGTGCTTCCTCTTCTTCTTCTCCTTCACTGCTGCTACTACTCTCAATGGCTTCACCTTCCTCCTTTTGATCACTACTTCCAATCTCTACAACTTCCTTGTCAGCTCTTCATTCATCACTTGTCACCACAGCTTTGCATTCTTCTTTAGAGTTAACATGAGTATTAGCCCTAAACTGGTTCTTTTCAGTGGTTTCTACTCTTTTTGACAGTTGTCCAATTTGCATTTCTAGTGACCTAACAGTAGCTTGATCACTTGCTCGATTGGACTCATAAAATTTCATGAATGTATCAATTCTTCCACTCATATCTTTCACAAACTCTGTCAAATGTGAAACCTGTTGCCACATAGTTAAAGGTTGTTGTTGCCTGAAGCCTCCTTGTTGCTCTGATGGGTTATTTTGCTGTTGACCAATACTTGGATGATTCTTCCAACCTTGGCTAGGATTGCCTTGATTGAAATTCCCTTGTCTAAACTGGTATTGATTCCCCATATAGTTAGCTTCCTGCTGCATCTCCTCAGGTATAGCACATTGACCATTAATATGGTCACCACCACAAAGATCACATAGTTGTTGTGCTTAAGAGTCATTACGAAGCTCCTTTGGAAGTTGTGAAAGGATCTTTGTCAATGTATCTAGCTTTTGGGTCAAAAGATGATTTTGAGATAGCATTGCATCATTTGCAGGTAAGTGCAAGACTCCTCTTTGTTGTGTCGGTACGCCCCTTTCACTATACACTTCCTGACCAGTAGTTGTCATTCTCTCTATCAAGTCATAGGCTTCATCCTCAGTCTTCTGTTTGATATCACCTCTAGCTGAGGCGTCCAACATCATCTTAGACTGCATATTCAGTCCACCAAGGTAGGCAAGAACAATGGTTGTCTTGTCAAATCCGTGAACTGGTGTTTTCCTAAGTAGTCCTTTGAATCTATCCCATGCTTGACTTAGAGTTTCTTCCATGCCTTGCTTGAATGATGAGATCTCCAGTTTTCCCTGAGTAACTTTAGACTGTGGAAAATATTTGTTGACAAATGTTCTAGCCACAGCTTCCCATGTTGTAAATGTTCCTTTAGGAAAGGAATTGAGCCATGTCTTAGCATTGCCTTCCAATGAGAACATGAACAAACTAAGCCTTACTCTTTCATCTGATAAACCTGCCATCTTCACTGTGTTGCATATTTCACTAAATGTTGTCAAATGGTCATAGGGATTCTCATTTGACAGGCCATGAAACTGTTTGCTCTGTACCAGGTGTATAAGTGCTGGATTCATCACCATGTTGGTTGTTTGATCTGCAGGCATAATTATGCTGCTAAAATGGAAAGGGCCAACCGTATCTGATTGGTCTGCAAGAGTGCGTCTTGGAGGAGTTCTTTCAGCCATCTCTTCTGTTCTTCTATCTGGTGAAGGTGATAGTAATCTGTCAGGTGAAGGAAACAAATCCCTAGATGGGCGTCTGACTCTCCTTCTCCCTCTTACTTTGCTTAAGCCTTCAAGAAGAGTGATGGGTTGTTGCGACCCATACAAATTTGATTGCATATGAGAAATGCAGTATAGTGCTAAGGAATGACCCCTAGGTCATCTCCCAAAGACCAATTTTGCGGTTCAAGAATTGAGTCTAACACAAGCGGGGGGTTGTGAAAAGGGTTTTGCAGAAATTAAAGAAGTCAATAAAGACACAGATGCAAACAAACTAAATTAAGCTAACATGGCAACTAAAGAAACAAGACCACAAATACAAGACAACATTAAGACAAAATAAAATAAAATACTAGATACCAACACTATTACACACAACTATCTAACAAGGTCAAATTAATTTAAATGCAAGACTAAATTAGAGAAATCAAAAGCAATTAATCCTAATATGCAAATTAATTTATAACAAAAGAAATAAGCAAACACAATTTTTTTCAAGCAATTCATGTGACCAAGTGTGCACCAAATAAAGAAATTGGAAATGAAAATGGCCTAAGAAGACCCCTTGGGCCGTGACCTCCCATGCACAAAAGTCCCTTCATTCTCTTCATTCAACAATCAATTTAATATGTTGCCTCCTTTTGTCAATGTGCTCCAATTTTCAAGACAACACACATGTGCCTTTCTACACACCCAAAATCGTCACTTTATCCCTTCCATGCAGCAAAATCTGGTAGCACACTCCAATACACACAAATTTACGTGAGCTACAAAGTGATGGTTATAAAAAATGCTTCAAAAAAAAGTCCACAAGTCAAAAAGTGCTTAAATTCTTCTATCAAGATGCCACATGTGCAAAGTCAAAGGGAATAAACAACACAAGACCTCCCAATCTTCAAGCAACTCACGGCAATATTGCTAGCAAAAGACAAGACCAAAATGGAAATCTTCTTTCTATGAAAATGTATTCATATTATGCTTGTCCAAATCGGGTAAAAATTAAATGTGCCCATTCTCTCTCCTTTCACCACTCCTACACGGTTTTATTTCACCAACACAATCATCCAAATTGTTTGTTCCCTTCTCCAAACCGAGAACACACCCAAAGACCCCAAGTTCCAATTGCAAAAGATTACAAGAACAATAAAACCAAGCTCTACCACTACAAACCAACTTCACACTCTCTTTTCTTCAAACTTTTCACCAAAACAAAACCAAACCCCTAGCGTTCTTTGCAGTATCGTCTAGCCATGGAAACACATCACAATGTTCCAACTCATACATTACTTCCATCCATCAAAGCAAAAACACAAGAAGGAAATGGTTCAAGCTACAAACACCCACTAATCAACTCAAGTTCTCTTCACTTCAAAACTCAATGGGAACCATATTCTTCTTCATTCAACAAAGAAACTTAAACATAAACATCCAAAGTGCAGCAAAAGGAAAC
>NW_014542359.1:254360-277141 GCF_000741045.1 Vigna radiata var. radiata | reverse complement strand
ACTTTCTTATTTACCCTTAACCCAATCCCTTGGTGAAAAAAACCTATTATTAATTATCGGCTCGCTATCCCTAGCCTTCCCTAGTAACCAATAATGCAATGTGATCGGAAGCAACTACAATTGACCGGCCGTCCTACCCCTATCCCTAGGTGATATTGGCATAATCAAGGAATTTCCCACCAGTTCATGACATTACCGTACGTCCCCATATCAATAAAGACAAACATCTTTTACTGAATGAGTTAAACAATAAAAGCATTGAGCACAGATGAGAACCCAACAATTGATAAATAAGTATATGACAAGCATATTAAATAAAGAAGAATTTGAATATATGAGAGTTTCAAAAGATTACATTGTTCCCCAACAACAAAGGGTTTAGTTCACCATAATCATGGTGAAACTAGATGAAAATAATGAAAGAATGGAAGAAATTACCCTAAACTTGGTTGAATGGAGCCTAAGCATCCAAGGAACCTCCTCCAAGGTGTGGAATAGCTCTGGACGTTTCTCTCTGCCCAAAAAATCTCCTTCTAATTCGCACTGGGGCTATATATAAGCTCAAAAAGATAACATATAGATTACAGAAAGATTTACATAATCTAGCTAAACAAAAAAGACAATCGCCCAGGCGCCTAATTTTACCGCTCAACGGTTAGTTTTGCCGCTGAGCAGTTTCCCTCTAATCGCTTTAAGCGCTCAGCGGACCATTCTGGCGTTCAGCGGCTTGCTTGACCCTTCTTTTCATCATTTTTCTCCTTCTTTCATGGGTCTAAGTCCACCTTACTTCACTTCCATTTTTATCTCATCTAAAAACCCTGCAAAACAAGCATAATATCTCTAAACCCAACTTTTGACTCTCACAAGACTCAACTAAGTGTTTTACTTGATTTAAAGCCCATTCTAAGCCATAAAGGGTGTGTTTTACTATCAAATTTAAGTATGAAAATAACGATTTTTAAACGTTATCATGAAGCCTAAGAGGGTGGTGGAAAGCATATACTTGCCCGGGGAAGCTCTAAGAGAGTGGTGGGAAGTGGTGTACTTGCCGGTAGAGCCTTCTAGAGAGTGGTGGGTGATGTCAGTGTGTAAGGGTGTGGTAATGAGTGCAGGGATAAAGAAAATCAAACACTGATTTTTATACTGGTTCGGCCAACAATGCCTATAATGGTTATGGTTTTTACAACAAGGTATTTATAGAAGCCACACGCAAAAATATAAATCTCCTCTCTAACCCAAAACCTAAATATAGCTGCACAACAAAACCAGAATTGCAACAAGAATCCCTTCTTCTACAATCTGAACCCACGTCGAACAATCCTCAACGTGTAACCAACACTCTTCATAGGATGCCAAGCCTATCACAGCAGACTTCATAGGTTGCCAAGCCTTCAATAAACGTAGCAGTCTTTATAGGATGCCAAGCCTTCAGAGATCAATCACGAAGCACCTTCATCGTGCAGATAATGATCAAGCAGTCAGCACAATTGCCTTCTCCCTTTGAATATATTTCAAAATAGATCATCACCGTCTTCTTGGAGAATTCTTGGAGCTGTTAACACAGAAAATTCAATCTGAAACAAGAAATGAAAATGTCAGATCATCAAAAGTCTCTGAACAACTCGTGTTCAGCCAATTTATAGTTTTTTGTTAGACAGATTGTTTCTCAATCGAATAGCCTACTAATCCAGTCTACTGTATTAAAACAGTTATAACAGACAGTCAACACATAGGTTCTCAGTCAACAAAAACAACACACATTTGTTACAGTTGACCAAGTCATCAATGCTTAACTAACTTTTATTATAGTCGTTGGAGCGCGTAAGCATAACAGAATTCCAAACAAATCAGTAATACAGTCGAATATGCTCTATACAATGTCGACTGACACATGAAAAAACACATTGAAATTCTTTTCAACTCAAAACGTCACAAAGCACTGATGTTCAAAATCTGTACAAAGGTTTTAGAATAGTCGAATCCATTTCAGGTGTACTCGACTGGACTAGAACTTTGTCACACAATTATAAGTTCATAAAGGTGCTTGTGATCTTTCACTTCCAGAAATGTGAAATAAAATGTTTTCAATCATCCAGTTTATATTGCACATTTCTATACAAGCATGTTCCACATATATATCACTCAATCAATCATAGAAACATACAACACAGTACATCAAATCATGTTAAGCAGATATGACAACTATTCAGAATATAAACATGTAATGCAGCAACATGTGTAATGTTATTAAGCATTGTGTTGTCATCATCAAAAACCAGATTGATATAGAGTTTGTGTTGTCAACAATCTCAACACCAACTCCTTGGTACTTGAACTCCTCTTTCAAATCATTCTAATATCCTACAAAATCAAGGGAACTAGTGGTAGAAATCATCAAGTATAACCTCAACTCACTTATTCAAAAAAGTAACCTAAAAACAAGAGTTTAAGCAAGTTTCTAAGTCAAATAGAGTTGATTTAATATCAAAATTGAATCACAGATAACGGTCAAATCAATAGTTATCACAACCCCAAACTTGAAACTTTGCTTGTCCTCAAGAAAAACAAAATGTAACTTAGCCTAAACAAAACAGCAACACTACAATGGTTTAACACACCAAAAAGCATTTTCTTCTAAGACAGGTAAATTACTCAAGTCTGTCTATCACAGAAATACCAGTCAAGATGTCATGGTGCCTTAGCCAATCAAGCTTCAACTATGGTGCTCACATACCCAAAGAATATACAACAGATGCAAAAGCCTTATGAATGATTAACAACCAAGAACGAATGTTATCCTATAATGCATGGAACTATTCCACACCAAAAATAGTGTTTCACTCACGCTCAAAGGTGTATAGTGAGGTAACTCATTCACTCTATTATCACAATGTCACATAAATCAACTTTGCCTTTCATTTAAACAACATCAAACACATTCACAAGCAAGTTATCATCACAAGGACTTTTCAAGGCTTGTAACGTGGCTAGGGTAAGAAGAAAATTGGTTTTTCTAGACAACAAAATCCTTGAGTTATGAGAGTAAACAATTCATAATTTCATCATTTTAATCATCAATCTCTCTTTCTCCTTCACTTGAGAAACCATTCCCAACTTAATCCCAACTTTTCATTCATTGAGCTCATTTATTCATCTTTTCCTTCTTCTTTTTTCTTTTCTTTTCTTTTGCTTTGCTCAATGCTTTTTTTCTTTTCTTTTTTTCATTCTTTTTACAATTTCCCAACAACCCCAAACTTGAACCATTCTCCATTACCATACATACATACTCAACTCTACTCAAGGAAAGGATTTCAAAAGGTTTTTCCCATATGCAGCTCAAGGTTCAAAGGATAGAACGAACATTATTCTTTGTTGGGTTACAATATTGGCATTGGCTTATTTGGGAGAAGAACAAATGGCCTTGATCATTTGCAACAAGCAAGCAAGTGGTTCAATCATAGAAACTTAGGCAACACCAATTATGATTCCAAAGTAATAGCATTCAATCAAAAAAAACTCTTGAGTCCAACCTCTCACAGGCTAACTCAAGTTCCACAATTTTGATAAACATCTTGCCCAGCATATTAACTACAATTTAAAATCATGCATCTACCTTGAACAATTATAAGCAACCACCTGTGTAAGACCCGTATAAAATAAAATCTTTTATTTTATTTTATATATATTTTATTAATATTGTTGTTTATTTTAAAATTTCGAAAATTCTTAAAGTTGTAGTTAAATATTAATGTTTGCAGTGTTATTTCAGCGAAAAGGAAATGGTGCAAGGTTGCAATGATGATTCCCTTAGCTTCATTTTATTTTTCTGATTGGAGGAGAAGTGGACCCCACTGACGTGAGAGAGGAGAGAGAATTAGTGAGATGGTTTTAAGAGTAGAGAGAATTAGTGGGTATTTAATTTTAGTTGGTGGCAGAAAGTAATATGATTGGTTACATGGTTTTATTTTTTTTCTTGTACGTGTTTCTAGGGAAGAAGAATGAGATTTTTGGTCTTCTTCATAGGATAGGATTGTGAGAAGTGGGGGGAGGCCACGGTTAGTTCGTTGCAGGACCGTAGATTCTTTTATACTTCTAGAGAGAAATATTTTTTTCCCTTCATTCTTTATTTCAAAAAAGGGACTAAATGGGTATCTTTAGTATCCTTTAATGCTCAGTTTTTCACCCTTAAATATTAGGGTTATTTTAGGAAGGGAAAGAGGGTTAGTAAAGGAAATTTGGGTATGTTAATAAATCAAATATATTTAAAGTATTGGGAAGTCTTTTTCGGGCCAGTTTTGAATGTGGTGAGTGGAGGTTTTCTGGTATTCTTTTAGGTTAAATACGAGGAAGACTAAAGAGTGTGGGAAGGAAAGAGAAGAGGGAGGTCCTGGTTGCTATCACCGAAGAAAGAATACCTTCAGGCCTTGCTAGAAACCAAAGGACCATTAGCAACTCTCTAGAAAACCAGGTAAGCGGACTAACCTGAAATTTTGTGTGGTTGCTTGGAGTGTTGAGCATAGTTGTATGGGTTGGTTGTTGTTATGTATGTATGTTCTTTATGTTTTATCTGAATGAGCTACGTAGGGTTTCAAAGAGAGAAACTATGAGAGTTCTTGATTTCTATACCGGGAGAAAACAAGAGAGGAAGAGTTTATTTTGAAATTAGGAAGTAAGGGAAGAAACCTGAGAAATATTTTGTGAAAATATGATGTTGTATTTGTAAATCTGGGTGTTTATTTCTGTTTCGGAGTTGTTTGCTACAAGATAACTGGTGTATATTATGATGTTATGAATATTTGCTTATGGTTGGATATATATGTATGTCGCATACAACGTTTTATTTTTAATGATTAAGATACAGGGAGTTTTTGTCATTGAAGAATTTCACAGGTTATAAAATATAGTTCAACTATTTGTGCTTGATAGATTTAATTCGGTAAAAAGTTTAGGAGTGATATTAGTTGTAGCAGGGAGTAAGTTTTGAAAATGGAGGTCTGGTAATGAGTTCGTGCAGTGAGATTTAGGATTGAAAGAAAGTAAATTTAGAACTTTTATGTACATGAAATTTAAAGTTATATTTGTTTTTAGATAATATTGAAACGCATATAAGGTCTTGGTGGTTTTATGAATTAGGAGGATAAGTCAACCATACATAATAGTTTAAAGTATTAAAATGATGAATATAATAATGTTTTGTTTAAATATAATATGTTAGGTGTAGTTGGTCTATTAAAGTGTTTATATATATTTAAAGTAAATGAAATTCTTTTAGTATATTAACGGTGGTTCAGTGATTAAATTGGAAAAGAGATAGGCACGTGAAATTTAATTGAACATGGATTAGGAAAAATAGAAACCTTAAATGTGAAGGATTGAAATATAGGTTTTATCTCATAACAGAGAAGAAAAGAGAAAGTTAGCCTTGTGCTCGACGGTCTTGGGAACGCGTTTTACGAGAGGGAAAAGGGCTTATTTTATTCCTTATGCATTCCTTAAAACATTTATAGGTTGACTTGTAATTATTTTGATAATTACTTTATTACTATTTCGCGAGTGTTTATCACGTATTGGTTTGTCATTTGTTTATGGGATCATAATATTATTTACTTTATGCGGAAATCGAGTTTATGCTTGTGATGCCCGGTGAAGTTCCTGAAAGAGTGGTGGAAGTAGCACTGGTACTTGCCCGGTGAAGCTCTCTGAGAATAGAGTGGTCGGGGGTGTATACTTGTCCGGTGAAACCCAAGAGGGTGGTGGAAAACATATACTTGCCCGGGGAAGCTCTAAGAGAGTGGTGGGAAGTGGTGTACTTGGCGATGAAGCCTTTCAGAGAGTTGTGGGAGATGTCAGTGTGTAAAGGTGTGGTAAAGTGTACTGGCCAGTGAAGCTCTTTGAGAGAGTTGTGGGGGGTGACACTTAACCTTAAAGTTGTATGTAAGTAACTGGTAGTGATTCAAAATATGTGGTGAATGGTTTCAACAAATTAAGTATGAGTTTGTCAGTGGCCGAGTGAGTCTGGGCGTGATTTGGCTACTGTGATAAATAATTATATGATAATATGCTGGTGACTTGGAATTCTACTAGTGCGGGTGATAATGATTTATTGTACTGTGTCAGGTGAAGATGAGTAAGATAAGGATTATATGCATTATTTGATAATCTTATTCTAAATTGATTTTTAATATTTATGTATATGTATATGACTGGTTTCTGTTAGCTCACCCTTGCATGTTTGTGATTGTGGTTTCCACCTGCAATGATCGTACTTGTACGGGAGTAGATGTTGTTATAGATGTAGCTAAGGTGCAGTTGAGTGGTGAGTACATGGGAGAACTATGGGGATTTTCACTTCAAAGCTAATAGTTTTGTAATGACATTTTATGAATGGTTTGTAGTTATATTTGATATATGAAATTTTTTTATTCGATTACAATAAATAGAAGTATTTATTTAATTTGTACTTCGAAATAGTATTAGAATTAAATTTTTAAAAAAATTTGTAAACCCGTGACATCCCAAAATTTGGGGTGTTACAACTTGTCTATGCTTAAAAGCTAAACCAATCATTATCTCAGCATCAATCAATACAATAAAGCAAGCACAAGACAATATTATTCATCACACAATTCATCACATCATCAAACCATCGCAGTACTATTCATTTAAACCAAGTACATCAACAAGCTAAAACTTAAAAACAAAATGAAGTTGAAAAATGCATAAAAATAAAGGGAACAAAAAATCATGTTCTAGTAGCATCCTAGCATCCATCAGTGGATGTTATCCTCTGAATCATCAGCTCCTATTGTCATCTGAGTCCTCATCATCATCCTCATCGTCGTCCTCATCTTCCTCTTCATCTTCATCATCATCCTCATCCTCCTCATCTTGATCATCTTCCTCCATGGTCGCAGCTCCAAACGTTCCAGAACCTCCACTAGGCTGAGCCTGATCACTAGGCCATACAACATAGGCTAAGAAATCATCCTGAGACATAAATAAGCAAGATCGATAGAACACAACATAAGATTGTGATATGGTCTAGTTAAAAAAGCTTTGGTGAATGGAAAATAACAAAAAAAATTATTTATTTGTAAAAAGGTGCCTTGCTTAGAAAGTATTCTAGTCAAGGTAAACTTTTAATTTCTTCTATAACACAAAAGAACAAGGTGATATGGAAGTTCCGAGATCATGGCTCCAACTTTGTTATAAGAAAAATTTCTGTTCAAAATTTAAATGATCATAATAAACAGGATTGGCAATTCAATTCCCGAGGATCGTCATACAATATAACATGTACTATACAATATAGAATTGTGATGAAAGCCTTGTGGATCATTAATTATAGGTGATCCATTCAAGTTAACTCGACAAGACTGCGAAAACACCTATTCCTTATAACTAGTCCAACATTTCCTAGGTCAGAACTTGAATAAGAAACTTCCAAAGACAACCAAATGTTGGTGACACATAATTTGTAGATGCGCTGTCACAATTCGGTGCACAGGTGCCAGAAACTAATCTTTTGTTCGAAGTTATATTGATTATTGGCCATAAAGGTACACCTTAAAGTGTTTCTGATTTGATTTGATTCAACTCATTGGGAATGCAAGGTGATCAAGCATCTATTATTGGGGGTGCTATAAACTTTGTGAAGGAGCTTGAGCAGAGGCCGCAATTTCTTGTTGCTCAGAAAGAGAAAGAGGGGAAACCTGATGTACCCTTTTTCTGAGTTTTTCTTATTTCCTTAGTACTCAAGACGTGCCAGTGGTGGCTGTGATAACTCTGCATCCATGAGTGACCAAAAGGGCGAGGTTCAGTCTGGCATTGCTGACATAGAAATGACAATGGTAGAGAGCCATGCAAATCTCAAAATAAGATCCAATAAACAACCAAAGCAGCCTTTGAAAATAGTATCTAGTTTGCATGGCATGTCCTCTATTCTCTCAATGTCAAGCTTTGTGCTACCTAATTTCACTTTCAAAGTGAAAGCAATGTTGTAAAAAAAATTATGATATGTGATACATGTCTCTGTAAGTGCTGATGTTTTAAAAATGTTGTTGAAGGTTGAAGAAGATTGCAAGCTGGGATTAGTGGACGAGATAGTTGCATTTGTATACCAAATGCTGAACAGAATCCAACAAGAGTGAAGTAGTGAATTAAGATATGAAGTTGAGCTAATTTAGCCCAATTTTTTTAACCTGATAAAGACCTTGTCATATTTGTTTCTTCTTTGCTTTATATTTTGTTTTGAAGTTGTATCTAATTATTGCAACAATTGTTCAATTGTTGTTAAGCTACTAAAGCACCTTCATCGATGTGGGGTCCTTGGAGGAAGTTTTTGGTTTATTCCTTCTCACATTGTCTTTTTTTCTTTTTCTTTGTAGCTAGTTCTATTTTATTATCCTTCTCTCTTTCTTCTCTCTATACTTTGGGTGGAGAAGATAGTAGTGTATTATGCTTCAGACATAAGTGCTTGGTCAATTCTGCTACCTTCGTTTAATAGTTGTAGGCCCATCTTAATCTCATTCACAACCCAATTTGTCAAGTTCAATAACAGAATTTCTCTATGCAACTTTGAATAAAAGAGATAGATAGTCAAAGATTTTACCAGATTCACTCCATTTTTCCATTTTTTTGTCACATCCGTTTCTATATGTTCAAGATTTCTCATATGTAAAGATAAAACAGATTCATCTTTCAAATTTATTATCGTAATATTTATTATGCAGTGATAACGGTCTAAAAACCATTATTTGTATACTTGAAATTGATATCAAATCATACCTTTTATAGCTTAGAATGATCTTAGAATCATGCAAAACACTTTAGTTTGGTTTCAAGAGAGTCAAAGGTAGTTATAGAGATATTATATTTGTTTTTACATTGTTTTGGCAGGATTTGATGAGAATTGAAGGATGGAAGTGAAGAAAGGAGGACTTAGACCCAAGAAAGGATGAGAAAAGATACAAAAGAAGAGTAAGGTGCATCGCTCAACGCCAATTCCAACATTGAGCGCCAGCTTCGAGGAGGAAGCCACTATTTTACGCCTGAGCGTCCTGCGATTCTGAAACTCACCGCTGAGCGCCAAGATCCACCACTGAGCTCCTGCGATTATGGAGGCTATCGTTGATCGGTACTATTTTACGCCTGAGCGTCCTGCGATTCTGAAACTCACCGTTGAGCGCCAAGATCCACCACTGAGCTCCTGCGATTATGGAGGCTATCGTTGATCGGTCAAATGAGCGTTGAGTGCCTAAGTGATGGCCTGGGCCGAAATTCTGTTATTTTTCTGCGTTATAAATAGACCCAGTGTGACCCTTAGGGTAATCTTTTGGCAGTGGAAGACATCAAAGCACCTTATACACTCTTTGGAGGCAACTTTTTGGATGCGGGAGCTCCAAATTACCAAATCTAGGGTTTACTCTTTCATTTTTTCCATTAATTCCATCTAGTTTCACCATGTCTATGGTGAACTAAACCCTTTGTTGTTGGGGAACAATGTAATCCTTTTGAAACTCTTTTATATTGAAATTCTTATTTTATTCATATGCTTGTATTATCAATTGTTTGGGTTTTCTTCTCTGAGGTTAATGCATACATCGTTTAACTCATTCGGTATTATGATATTTGATTTTGTCGATATGGGAACGTACGGGAAAATCTAGAACTGATAAGAATTCTCTTGATTATGAAATACTACCTAGGAATAGGAGTAGGACAGTCAATTACTTTAAGCTTTTAAAATTAATGCATTAGTAGTTACTAGGAAGACTAGGAATGGTAAACTAGTAATTGGTAATAGACTCTCTTCATTGACGAATCAGGTTTAGAGTAATTTAGAAAGTTGCATGACATTGATAATAAAGCGAATTTAATATGAATAGTAGATATAAGAGGGTGGATAAGGATGAAATTGTAAACCCCAACAACTCCATTCATTCATATCTTTTATTTGTCAATTGATTCAATTTACATTTGCATGTTTAGATTTAGTTTTGTCATGCGGTAACCACCGTTGAAGCGGGTTCTCTAGATAATGGTGGTAGGTGGTGGTGTTAAGGTTGTCTGCAATAGCAATATTCGTCACCGTTAAGGATTCACACGTCTAAAAAAAAAAAAATGATGTCACGTACCGTTAATTTGAAAATCATAAGCATTAGAGTTTCTCAATGTAAGAGATTAAAAGTGAAGCAAACTTTAGAAATTAAAAAAATGTTTAGAAATTAAAAAAAAAAGTTTGATAATTGAGAAATTAAAAATATATTTAATCTTTTTTAAAATATGTTTTTAATTTTTTTTGTTTTTTTGAAAACAATGATAAAGAAGATAATGCTGATTCAAGAAATTTTGGAAAATTAAGTGAAATTGAATAAATTGATAAAATTTAATTATTATTAATCATTTATTAAAAAAAAAACATTTCGCTTCAGTGAGTTTTTTTGAACTACATCAGTTCTCATTTCCTACTATTGAGAAAAAAACTCTCATTTGTGTCATCTGAACCGTTTGAGCAAGACAACTCCAAAATATAAAATTATTACTATATTTCTCTTAATGAAATCTTTACTTCACACTTCAACATTCATCACTCGAATATCTTTATAACACTCAGCAATGCACTTATTTACCACACACAAGTTCTAGAAACATAAGATAAATTCCAAACAACAATTTTATAACATAGTTATATGATCTCATTAAATCTTATATTTACTATAAAAATTCAAAATTTAAACATCATATTATTACTCAAACATAGCCTACTCTGAAAAAGAGAACTACATTAGTTTCTCTTACTTATTTTAGATTTTAGATATAATTATGACTTGTACTTAAATAAAGTTCTAATAAAAAGTTAATGCATAGTTTCTTTTCTTTTATTTTATCTATTAAAATTGTACTATAGTTTATAGAATGTGTAAAGCATAGCTAGACTTGGAGCGACCCCTTTCATCAAGTAATTGAAAGTGGATTTTTGATAAATTTAATTCAATGTCATTGTCGTATCAAGGAGTAATCATTGCAGAATCACTTATTAAGCCGACATGGTGTCTTTCGGAAAGTGCTTTTTGGAAGGTTACTATATAAATAAAAGACCAAACATGGCTTCCATGAGACCTACGATAATCGTTATCCTTATATTTTTCTATTTAATAACTCAAGACACAGGCATTTAAGGGTAGATTGAATAATAACTTGGTGCTCAATTTGTTTGAATAAAGCTTTTAATAAAGACTTTAGAAAGGAAAAGGAAAATGGAAAATTAAGAATACTTTTTATATTTTTATAAACTAAAACTAATGTATATAAAATTTAAAATTACAAATAATATATATATATATATATATATATATATATATATATATATATAAATTTGCTAAATTAAAATGTATCAAATTTTGGTTTGATAAAAATATCTTAATATATTAAAAATTTTAAATTTTAAGATTAAAAATATTTAAATAATTTTTAATTTTTTTTCATTTTAAATTAAAAATAAAAATTATTAAAATAATCATGTTTAAAATATGTCTTTTTTATGAATAAAGAATTTTTTATTAACTAAAATTTGATGACTTTAATAGGTTTTATATATATATATATATATATATATATATATATATATATATATATATATATATATGGGATTTGCTAACTTGCGTACGCCTATTTTTCAGTTGGTACATTTTAACAATGTGTACCGAATTTCAGTAGACAAAAATACCCTTATATGTCATGAATTCTAAGTTTTAGGGTTAAGGGTATTTTAATAATTTTCATTCTCAAAATTAAAAAAATAAAAAAAGAAACCCCAAACCCTTACCCACCTCTTTCATTCCTCTCAACCCTTTCTCTTTCATCTCTTTCACTCCATCATCCCTACTCTAGCCCGAATTGAAATTTTCATTCTCAAAACTAAAAAAAGAAACCCCAAACCCTTATTTACCTCCTTCATTCCTCTCAACCCTCTCTCCTTCATCTCTCTCCCTCAAACATTTTCTTTTCTTTGTCATCTCTGCACTAGCCCCAACTAAAAAAACACTCATTATTAAACAATTTACTTTTGTAAAGAGTTGAGTCATTGACATATTCACCTTTCGAAAAAAGTTCATTCATAATCTCTTTATTTTCATTATCTTCACGGTATATATTACAGCCGAAGGGCACAACTTGCTCCAAGACTTATGAGCATCATTCCTTTACATCCTGAGACTACTACGTAACATTGCTCTGTGGCCATTTAATTTTTTTTTGGTAGAAATTCATTAACTTGTTTTCCTTTACTAAAGAAAAAACAAATCAAAATACAATAAAATTCTCAACGATAACATCAAACAATAAAAATTCTAAATCTTGAAATTTTATTTAAAATTATATAAAGAAAAAAATTAGGTGCTTTAATTTTTTTATTTATGTAAGTATTTTTTTTCTCTAACCATTTTATTTAATATTTAATAATGAGTGTTTTTTTAGTTGGGGCTACTGCAGAGATAAGAGGAATGAAGGAGGTGAACAAGGGTTTGAGTTTTTTTTTTTTAGTTTTGAAAATGAAAATTATTAAAATAAGGCAAGTGTTTCTGATTTTTTTCAATTGAAGCTAGAGTAGGGATGACAGAGAAAATGTTAGAGTGAAAGAGATGAAAGAGAAAGGGTTGAGAGGAATGAGAGAGGTGGGTAAGGGTTTCGGGGGTTTCTTTTTTTATTTTTTTAATTTTGAGAATGAAAATTAATAAAATATCCTTAACCTTACAACTTATAATTCATGATATAAGGGTATTTTTGTCTACTGAAACTCGGTACACATTATTAAAATGTACCAACTGAAAAACAGGCGTACGTAAGTTAGCAAACCCATATATATATATATATATATATATATATATATATATATATATTAATATTAAAAGAGATGGTTTTTTTTTTCAATTATACACTTTTAATTTTTATTTTTAAATTTAAATATAATTTATGATAAAAAAAACTATTTTTTTTAGTTATATCATTTTACAATTGTTTTTTAAATCAAATAATTACTCATTATAAAATAATTATTTATACTATTTTAAATTTAAATAATTACTCATAATAAAAAATTGTTTATACAATATTATTTATAATATATTTTATTGTTAACTAAAATTTATTTTATTTATAACTATATCTAAAATTAGATATATCTTTTGTTTTTTCAATTTTATCCTTTTAATTACTACTTCTAAAATTTAAATAATTTTTATATAATTATAAATGCGTACACTTTTAAAAATTGATTTATGCATAAAATATTTTTAAAATTTCTTCTTTTTCTCTTCTAAAAGCTTTTATCAATAAATTATTTTATCCTTTTCTACGTAGAAAATATTATGTTAAATGTGTATTTAAGTTGAAGGATTTATTTCCTTGAAAAATAAGTGAATAAAATACGAAGATAAAGAATTTTATTTTTATTTAAAGAGTGTTAATTGGATGAGATATTTTAATTTAAATCAAGGACAAATCTTCTTACTTTTTCATTGTATACATGTGTTCATTAATCATATTTATGTGTTTGAAACTTTCTTTTACAGTACATTTTCCTAAAAGACTCCTTTGCTGTACATTGGTCAATCACTTATCATTGCAAAATGAATAAATAAATATATGTAATCGAAAAAAAATATATATTAGGTCATTACGTTATCCTCGTTAAAATATCATATGCATTCGTAGTGTAAATCAGCCTATCGTTGGATTAGTTTTGAAATTTTATATTATTCTAAAAGCTAAAAATAATTTTTAATTGGTTATTAATATAACTACTTTACATGAAGAATTTACATAATAAATAAATATTATATAGATATTACAGGTTTATTATAATGGTATGATAATTGCAAACAATTCTTTGAAATATGTTGAGTCATATGGTCAACATATAATATTATCAACTTTTCTATAAGTTGAAATTATTTAATATTTGATAATGTGACAAGAGACAAATAGTGAAAGTGAAATTTTTTTGTATTAATTATTTACACCGTGATTTTAGGGAGGGAAAAGCTAAAAAAATGTATCAGATTTCACACACAATTATGTATGAAACTTCATCACAAAATTGGAAAGGAGAACACTTTAAACACTTTTTTTTCTTCTTTTCTTTATCACCTTCATTTTATGATTAAGACTCTTTGGAATTGAACCAAATAAACCATTCCATTAATTCCCTGCAAATTTATGGAAAAAAATTATATTAAAAAAAACTTATATTATTTTGGAGGGTAAAAAGCAATAAAACAGTTTTTTTACCCACATCAAAGTAGAATGAAAAATAATAAGCAAATATAGATGCCTACAAAATTTAGCATTAACCTTTACACTAATATTTTTGAAAGAATATGATTAGAATATGTAATGTCTAATCTAATATGGGATTTAAAGAAAAAAATTATGTAAATTTTTTTTATAAAATATAGTAATAATATGAATGGAAGAAGGATAATTACTCAATAATTGAACTTTTGTGATCAAGAGATTTAAAAAAACATATATAATGAAAAAGACAATAAATAAATAAATAAAAGAGTTTGGATTAAAAAAGAAATTAATATGTATAATACTTATAGTTTAAAAATAATGAGATTTAATTATTTCAATATTAAAAGATTTTAATATATATAATTTTGTTTTGAAAGATTTTTATATTATAAATTACATCATTTTTCTAGACAAAACTTCTTTAAAGTTATGTGATTTTCTTTTAGGGTTTTCTTTCTTTTTTTTCTCCTAATTTGAAATCAGAAATTGTTAGGATGATCTTAGACGAGTTTTTCACTTTCATTCGATAGAGTAAATTAATTTTTTATTCTCTTTTTAGTCTATTTTGTCTTTCTTTGCATTCAAACCATATGGGATTTCATGTTATCTTTAAGAGTCTCAACTCATAAATGATTTTAATGATGTGTTTTGGTGGTGTTTTTGTTGTCCATAAGAGCATATAAAACTTCATGTGCTTTTAGAGATATTTTTAGATCTATCTATTTATTTGATCATATCGTGTAAGAAAAACTAATTACTTTCTTTTTAAATTTAGTGTTTTGAGAATTTAAGTTTGCATATTTAAGTTATATGAAATTGGTTGAATTGTTAATATTTGATGTTTGAGTAGGTTGGAGATTGGTTTGCTTGTAATCGACTGAAATATACTTACTTTTGACATTAAAAAATGTTTTTGAACCAAAAGAATACTAATTTGATTGATTCCCCAAATCACAATTTTGAAGTTGTTATCTAACATGACATTGAACAATAGTGGTATAACGCTGAACGCAAATTTGATTGTGCAGGTTGGAATGTAAACTTCATTTTTGTTAAAATAAAGACCAAACCAATGCAAAATCTACCGTAGAAAAAGAAAAATAGATTTTGTGAATATTTTTTTCTTCTATACTTTCATATACGTTGTTTATTTTCCTATTTTTTATAAAATGTAGGATTAAATATGTTTTTAGTCCCTATACTTTGAGACGACTTTGGTTTTAGTCCTTCTTTCAAACTAAAGTACAATTTAGTCCTTCAACTTTAGAAAACTCTGGTTTTATTCCTTTTTATCAAATTCTTTTAACTT
Source organism: Vigna radiata var. radiata (assembly GCF_000741045.1). Taxonomy (NCBI): domain Eukaryota; kingdom Viridiplantae; phylum Streptophyta; class Magnoliopsida; order Fabales; family Fabaceae; genus Vigna; species Vigna radiata. The sequence goes on along the minus strand of NW_014542359.1, from coordinate 261,534 downwards.
TATTTGTTGTTTCAAACACGTTTCTCAGTTAATATTGAAGCAAAAATGTGTCAAACCGTGTAAACAATCCAAATGCTATAATGAAACGTGTTTTAAATAGCAAATATAGTTTAAAAAAATTGGTAAAAAAGACTAAAATCAGAGTTTTCTAAAGTTGAAAGACTAAATTGTACTTTAATTTGAAAGAGAGACTAAAATCAAAATCATCCCAAAATACAGGGACTAAAAACATATTTAATCCTAAAATGTATGATCAAACTGATGAACTAACAGAAAAAACAAAGTTTTTCAAGATTTTCTATTTGTGTAAACTCTGGTTCGCGATTCCATTTTTTAAACCATTTTCTTTTTCTTATTCTCAACCTATATTTTATTTTTCTCTATACGGGAAAAGCAGTGCATAAACTTAAAAAAGAAAAAGAAAAGCAATGAGAGGTATAAATATCTACTGAAAGCCTTCATATAATTGCTACTTTTTCTACAAAGTGTTTAGTATGATATGATGTATGTAATATTAATGGTTTTGTACCTATCTCCATTTCTAGTACACAATCCCTTCCCCACCCTCAAATAAAATAAACACCAAATCCATGCAAAATCTAAACTTCATTCTTCTTAAACATAATTCTTCTCCAAAATTGCTAATAATAGCCACAGAATGAAGCAAAAGTGTAGAAATGTAGCTGATGTTGCAGCTGCAGCAGCAGAGGCAGAAGGGTCCTTGGGCACAGGTACTGAACCAAAAACATTTGCACCACTTGTGTTTGTTGTGTTTAACACTGACGAACTGATACTGCAATTCCAATTCAACCATCATATATATGTTTTGTCATTTCTCACAATTTTTTGTTCCAGAAAGAGAGAAAGAAAGATAACATGGTTAAAGATTATCACCTGGTAGATGCATACTGACATGTTCCACTACCTGCAATGCAACACATTAATTCATCAGTAAGAGTTTATAGTCAACCAAGTTTTTTATAATATACAGATTCAGACTGCTTGGTTTCTCAAATTCAGAAAAATTTAGAAAAAAATGTTAAATATCTTGTAATTTTTTAACTTTAATAACTTAAAATTAAGTGGATATAGTCTTTAAATTTTTGACATATTAAATAAGTTTCAGTATGACATTTGCTTATACACATTTTTGTTATACATCTTTGTTCAATGTTAAATTGAAATGTCATTTAATAAGTTAAACAAATTAATATTATTAAATTAAAAAATTATATTTATTTATTTTTAAAATTTAAAAATTAAAATATATCAAAATTTAAAATAAAGACAAATTTTAATTTCATCTTTAAATTTAAAACTAAAAACATGCAACATCAAAATCAAAACTGGTACAAAGTTACAAGTTAAAACATAATGAAACCTTACAAAAGTCCTAAGTATTAGATGTCATGTCAACATAAGGGTCCTTACAAAAGTACACACATTTGTTATCATACACATAATGTTTTTTTTGGAAAACAAATTGTGATAAAAAGGATTGATTACCTTGGAGACTGAGAAGATATAGGAGGCTTTTGAGATACTTTCTGTAATAAAGTAAGAGAGGAAAAAAGCTTGAGATACTTTTTTAGTTGCTATGTATTCCCCCAAGGCAGTTTGAAAGTGTATTCATTCAAAGATGCAGTAAAATATTTCCAAAAAAGATGATGCAGTAAAAGCTTATTTTATTTTTCTGCCGTCTGTGCAGAATGGAACCCAAGAATCCACCAGAGATAGTTCTGATGACACCAATCAGAGGCAATGTGCCTGTGTTTCCACGTTGGTTCAGTAACAATGCCACTGTTCTTGACTTGTTGCACATTTTCATTTGTCTCTTATTCTTAGATTAATAGTCACATACCCTAAACCTTTATCAAAATATTAAACTTTTCTTTTGTACCAAAAATGTCTAATATTCTTCTAAGAAGTAGTATTAACTCTTAAACATCTTCCTGAGAATAAGAGTTAGAAATATAATCATAACTAGAAGCCTTACTTGGATTAGTGCTAGTGATGACAGCAACTCCACCAAAGTTGCAGCTATTAGGAACAGGGTTCTTCTGATAGTACTTATTGAAGGCATAAGAAGCATGGTCTCTAACAGAATTTGGAAAGTAACAGGTTCCACCAGGTTGAATTGCAGAGCAATCAGTGGCACCATAGCCACAAGCATAGTCCAATGCAACTTGCAAGGCTCTCTGTGAGGCAGTAGGACTTGCAGTGCACCAGCTTGCACCTGAGGAATAAATTGGGGAATTATTTGGTGTGGTGATTGGGAGTGTGGAGGCTGGAGAAACTGTATCAGGGTTTGAATTGGGATTCAGAATTGGAGATGTTGAAGTGATTGGAACTAAGTTGGGAATTGTAGTGATTGGTGTGGTGATGTCCCTTTGAGTGCTGGACTTTGAACCTCTAAATTCTACTTCTTTTTCTTCATCATGACTTAGTGCTTCCTTTTGTGGCCTACTTGAACCTGTATTTTAGATAACAGTGTCAGGGTTATCTATGTTTATTATTATACTATTTTATCACTGCAACCATGTGATTCTGCATCTGTAATGGTGTACCCTTTTTGTTCTTAATTAACTCACTATTAGTTGGTGTTGTCTTCTCACATCAAATTTAAAAACTTCAGCAATTTTTTTACTTCAATATCAAATTCACTGACAAATATTTATATAATATATATATATATATATATATATATATATATATATATATATCACATGTTGCAGCATATATTTTTTACATTATATATCTGCACAAAGAATAGTGTTATGAAATGAAGAATACTTTTTTTTTTATAATACTAGGAATAAACAGAAATAATTTGACTTAGTCTATTGGAATTTTAGATAAAACTGTAGGCAATTTTTTCCTTAAGGGTTAAAAGTGCTGACAGGATTCAAATTGTTCCTGCAGCATTCAACTTGGCATGAAACCAAAACTGTACTTATATTCAAAATTTTGCATAATTGCATAGAAACTAATTATTAGACTCTTATCCTGTTATTGGAGTGGATCTAGAAAGGCCACTAGAGACAAGTAGGGTATCTTTTGCATAGAGACATGAGCCAAAAAAAGTTGGACCCTTTGCATCTTTTCAGGAAACGGTAGAACTGAAGCAAGATTGAATACAATACAACAACTCTATTCCATGTGAACCAAAATACAGAACAGACAGCACTTGAAATTCAACAAGTATTATTATTGTTATTTAGAAAATCATGGATAGAAAAAAGTACTCAATTGTTAAACTATAGTGCAACATAAGCAGCATGATAGAGGGAAAAGATAACTTCACCCAACTGATCCAACATGTTTATCTTATAAACTTGAACAACAACAAAAGTTGAAAGAAAAAGGACTGAGGCTATTGAAATCCCAAACTCTGGTGCAGAAAATGCATTTTTGGGGTTACAGAATACAAAAACACTATCCAAGTGGTCCAAAGAATCTAGGACTAAAAGAGAAAAGCAGAAAACAATACACCATAAAGATAAAGAACAGAAAAGGAAGCAGTTCAAAAGAGAAGAAAATGAGCAAAGAGGAACATTATCTTAAAGCAGAAGCAACTTAGCTTTATATTGTATATCCATAGAATAGAAGAATAGAGAGAAAGGAGGCACATGAAGAAAAGAGGAGAAGCAGGAAGAGACCAAAGAAATAAAAATGGAAACAAAATTACCTGAACAAAGGAAATGAGCAAGTACAAGAAGTAGCACATAGTAATTTACACTTCTTTCCATGTTGACTCTTGTTCTTGTGCTGCTTTGGTATACTTTTTGTTGTTCCTTCTTCTTCAATGTGGCTCCCAAATAACACTTGTTCTTCCCTTGAAACAGCTAGAGAGAAATGAAGATATCATAAACTAGAGATGATGAGTGTGGTGTTCAGTGAAAGGTGTTTTGAGGGCTATTCATGTGAATGAAAAGATACACATGAATTTATAGAGCATGTGAAGTGTGAGAGAGAAGGTAGGAGAAGATTTGAGAAAGGAAACATGGTGTGTGAGAGGGTGCAAGCAAGAGAAGGAGGGAAAATGTGGGGCAAAAGGGTTGAAAAGAAAGTAAAGAAAGAATGGAAGTGTTTGGAGTTTAGGGTGAGTGAGTGTTAGTGATCACTGTAATGATGGTGCTGATGTGAGTTGCTGTTACCTTTCTCTATTCTATGCTTTTCTTTTTACTGTTGTATAGGACTTATTATTGATGCTATTTATTATTATTCTTCTTCATTATTCTTCTTTTTCTTTTTCCTATTATTCTTCTTATTTTTTTTATTCTTCATATTCTTATTATTATTTTTATTATTATTATTCTTCTTCATCACTTTCTTTTTCTTTTTTGCATTCCCTTTATTCTTTGCTCAATATAAAACTTGCTCCAATTATGTCAAAAACTTCGGCAATCTGCTTGATCATTAACCAATAATATGATGCATAAATTGAATATATAATTGTACGTGCCTTTAGTTATGCAAGGATTTAAATTGCAAGTGGTGTTTTTTTTTTTAATTGGGGGTATATAGTGTGTAAACATATGTTATTTTTAGAGCTGTCAAAACAGGTAATTTGCCTCGATTCAGTTCGGTCCATTACGAGTTGATCATTTAATGAGTTAACTCAACTCAGTTTATTTATTCGTGAGTCAGAAAAATTCGAACTCATCTTCATCCACCAGGGACTGCTGGGTAAACAGATTGGCTTACTAACTCACTTAAATACAATTTATTTTTAAAATAAAAAAAATTATAAACTTTCTATAATTTAAATCTAAACAAATTTTACTTCTAAATTTCACTCCCAATATGAGGTGTTTAATTAATTTTGAAAATAGAGAACTTAAATAATTATTTTAAACAAAAAAATAATAATAAATATTTTTTTATAAAATTAAAATTAAATTTTAATAAAATAAAATTAGGTAGGTGGGTTGGTGAGCCAACCCGACCCATCACAGATTCAATCCGCATGAGCCGGATTTAAATGAATCGGTTGAAACCTGACCCACATAAAAAAAAATACAATTTTTTCAAACTTAATCTGACCCAAACCCGTAGTGAACCGGATTGACTCGCGGATTGTGACCTATTTCACAGCTCTAGTTATTTCAATTCCTATCATTCTATTATTGTTCTGTCTTCACTCACTTAAATAATTCAAAATTTTAAATCAAATCAATTAGATTTGATAATAATTAATTCAAATATTAGATTTATAATTTATCAATCCAATAACTCAAAAATAAATAAATGAAGAAATATTTTAATTATTAATTATTATGTATTTAATTTTACAAGAAAACCATGAACTTATTTTATAGTTTATTTTTTTAAAAATTATCAGTTTATAGAAGTCAATTATATCAAAATATAACTTATACTTCTTTCAGGATTATATGTAATCTATAAATATTTTTTTATAACTTAACAACAATTATTTTTATTAATTTCAAACTAAATCAATCTGCTTTTATAAATTAGTTTGATTTTAAAAGTACACAATTCGAAAACTTTAAACAAATTAAAACTAATAAATTTTATTAGGTAACGTTTTATTTTATTCTAAATATGATATAAAATGGTAATTTTTTTAAAAAAAAATTATCCCTTCAATAAAAATGTGTCTGAGACTTTTTGTGACATCCCAAATATATAATAATAATAATCATATTATATAAGCGTCATTATTTAAATAAAAGAGAACAGTTTAATAGATTTGTAAATAAGTCTCAATGTTTATAGTCATCCAAGAAGTACCAGAATTTAAACCTTAAGAAAAAGTCCAAACATAAACTTGGTCATAAAGAGTACATTAAAGTGGTACAGAGTATCTCAAAATGACTTAAATTGAAGTATAGGAATCCTAATAAACTAAGTTACAGCATCAGTATCCTCCAACTCTTACTCCAAGGGTACATCCTCAACCACATCTGCTCAGATCCAAGTGGATGATTATCGCAAAGGAAAGACATACACAAGCAACACACAACAAGAAAGCAAGGGTGAGCTAGAGAAATAAGCAATATAAATATAGTACATTCAATTAATGTCATCATTCTTAGTTACATATGAAAAGAACAATCAAAGCATACCATCCAAACCATGCATCAATTACTCAACACGACTCATCCGGATTGGTATAACTGTCGAACTATTGGTCGTCTTTGCACTTGCATAGTTCAACTGGCCCTCCCCAACACTATGCAAGGAAAATCCTCACACCAGTCTATGTCTAAACTCTAAGACTATAGACGAGGACCTCCCTCTACTCTCACCACTCATATTGTCCTTCTCTATTTGAGCATGAACAGTGCTTTGAGTGTAGGGATAGACATACCATTTCAAAGCTCCATATAGTTATATAGAACAACAACAACACCTCTCCAATCACTTTCAATCATCTTACCCTGAGATGTCCAGTTCATACTCAATTATATCATTCTAATTCACAATCATGTTCTCACAAACCACACAAGTCTCATACATAAACATACATGATGATCTGTCAAGCAAACAACATCAATCAATCCATATACCTTACCAGACAATAACAGTCCCAAGAGAACCACTAAAAACCACAAACCCCATACTCATACCTAGACAAAGAAAATGGCTTTGAAACCATCACCAATAGCTCTAGAAGGGTCTAAAACCCGCAAAACGACTTAAAGAACATCCAAAACAGACACATGGAACCCCAAAAACCATCCGAAATTGTTGTAGTGTGGCCTAGTAGTGCCCGAGCGCCCAAAAATAGCGCTCAGCGCTAGAACATCAACGCCCAACGCTGGTTTTCAGCACCCTGAGCGCAACTTTTGCATTTTCATGCGCTCAGCGCTATCTGTAAAATTAAGATTCAATTTTTTTCACTTGAAACACTTTACCCCCAACTTCTAAAGAACCTTACCAGACCTTGTGAAAACTCTGCAAACACTACTGCAACTCAAATTGACACTTAAAAATCTAATTTCACTGCTTTAAGCTACCAAAACTCAATTCTACACTTTCTAACCTCCCTATCAGCAAACCAAATGTATAACCAAGTCTAAATACACTTGTTAGCACCCTTTGTTAACTCATTGGCAAGTGTACCAAATCGTTCAAGTAATAAAACTGGTAAGACCAGGTATCGTTTTCCCAAGAGACTTGTGCAACACATGACAATTCTTCCTTT
>NW_014542359.1:201864-253840 GCF_000741045.1 Vigna radiata var. radiata | reverse complement strand
ATGCTCCATTTGCGCCTCCCCTTCGCATCTCCATCTCCAATTTGTGACCCATCTTCTTCCTCAACCCAAAAGGGGCAAAATCACCATTGAAGAAGCTTGAAGACCCAAGGAGGAGTGGGAGAGCTTCCCAACACCCCCAAATAGCCTCCAAGGGCCTCTCCCAATCTCTCTAGGTGAAGAATGAAATGTAGGAGGAGAAGAATGCCCAAAAATCGCGAGACCCATGTTTAAATAACCCAATTTTGACACATCAGCGGAAAATCGCGCCCAGGGGGCGCCCAGGCGCCATTTCTGCAGACAGGGGCGCCCCAGCCCCCCTTTGGGGGTGCCCAAGCGCCAATTCTGTAGCCAGGGGCGCCCCAGCCCCCCTTTGGGGGCGCCTCAGCCCGGACAACTTTGACAGCATTCATAAATTCAGGCTCTTGCGCGATTCCGAAGGCGTCCAACATGGGTATTTGCTTCAAATTGATCAATTATGGTCCTAAAACATGTTCTCTTGAGTTCTTGCTTGTTTTCCTCCACTAGAATTGCTTCCTAAACCTTTATTTCACACACTCAAACATAGAGATTAGAGGTAAAAACAAGCATATACTAAATAAACACAAGAAAACTAGAAAACACACTAAATGTGAGAATAAAACAAAGTAAAAGCTATGAAGGAGTTGATTTTTCCACTAAAATGATGCTTAAATAATGGTAAGAATTAGCATTATCACCCTTCAACCTCTCAAATTTCTCTCATCCCTGTTGTTTCAAAATATCACCATGCAAAACTACAAAATGGACCAAAAGTGCCTAGAAACTCACTCTAAGTTGACTCAAACGATTCTATACTAGATTTCTTTCATTTAAATCCTTAGAAAAGTCATAATAGTCCTCATAACAATCTCCTAACTGCTCAAACCAGTCCCCACTGCCTACAACCAATTCTCACTACTCAAAACCTCCTTTTTATAGTACAATACTTCAAAACTTCAATAATGAACCTTCTTCTTTGTCCCATAACATATTTCCCTCAAATTAACACTTCTAGTAAGCCCCAAATAATCACATAACAGTACTAAATCAATTCCTTCATCATTTCAACACCCAACCTCAAAAACTCACCCATCAAACCCCTATTTTTGACCTTAAACTCTAAGCAATTGATTCATCTTTACTTAAACCACTGTGCATTCAGTTTTAAACACCAAAACAACTTCATCATACATAGTCAAGATAGTTTTTAAGCATCACAAACACACCATTCCAAACATATCAACATCATACTTATCCAAAATCATCAATTTCATAATTATCATACATTCAAACATAACAATTTTCTCAAAATTCATTTATTACTCATATAGATACTAATTTTATAGCACAAACACAATTTGAAACAAGGTTCTAGCTCCTCTTACCTTGGGTTTGAACAGGATAGCAGAACCTTAACCCCGACAGCTCACTAGCACCACCTGGATACTCAACAGAACCTTAAGTATCACCAATGTGTGAATAGGAACAACTCTTAGAGCCAGCATGCCCTAGGTTCCAGAACAACGGAGGAAAGGGAAAAACTACTTACCTGTTGAAGAACGCAAAACTATTCGGATGGTTACGAAACTCTTAACTCTGGAAATGCGTTGACACTACCTGATAGAACATGCAATGGCTAAATCAGTGTGGAGGCTAGAGAGAAGGTAGAGAAAGGAAACTGATTTTCTTTTTAGAAAGAGATGGAAAGTTGAGCTAATGAATTCCAGCTATTGGAAAAAGACTATTTTTAAATGCCAAAGTGTTTTAATATAAAACCTTTTAACTAAAGCACTCACGAGTCCTTTTTATTTTATATATATATATATATATATATATATATATATATATATATTATTTATATATTTTCAAGCTCTTATACTTTTTTCGCAACTTTAATGTATTATTCAATAAAAGAAATATATTGTGTTTTTTTTTATTGAGTGCTTTAAAGAAACTAATAACATATATAAATAAGTTGTGTTTGATACTTGCAGCTGATGCTTCAAAATTTAATCAAAATCATTGCTTTTATTATTTTGTTTGGGCTACCATCTTTTTTAAAAAAAAAAAAATCCCTTTTAAGTGATTCCATGTTTTGTAGCAACCAATGCAGACTTTTTCATGTAACATGTCACAATTTGTTCCTCGGATAAGTCAAAATCTCTTTGAACCCTTTTTTGTTGAATGAATCAAATCTTTGAACTGACCCAAGTATGCAAATGTGTAGTACTCTCCAAGAGATCTTAAATTCAAGATTTTGCATTATAAAAATAAATATTATAAAAATATGAATATTGTAAGGTTTTTGTATTAAAAAAAAAACTTAGAATTAAAATGACTTAATAGAGAAAAATAAGTAAAATAAGAACATATTTAACTTCTTTGAGTATACATGGATCATGATATACTTTCACAATATTATATGTAACTTTCACAATCAATCCTCACCACACAAAAACTTTCATACACGGATCATGATATACCTAGTGTCAAGAATGTTCGCAATTCTTGCTGAAAAATGCCGTCTTTAATTCTAGTGAATGTTTATAAACTAAATAAGCACAAGGCTAAAAAATACCTCAAAATATATTTTATCTAGAGCATAAGTTAAAATTAATACAAAAATATTGCACAACATGGCTAATTTTATCATTCTATATTTGTTGATTACATCATTTAATAATTTTATAAAATATGATATAATACTTTAGTTTAACATAATTACCAATTAGCTTTTCAACTTTGAACTAATACGTTAATTAGTTTTTTTGTTAAACATGTCTTTGTCTCCAATTAGAACATTGTCCCATGCATTTGGATAGAAATTGAATTGATTTGAGGTGAAAGTTCACCCAAAAAGTGACCCTCCAGCTATCTTTTCCTAATATGCACTTTAGACCAATGGAAGAAGAAAGACATGGCTAAGGAGATAATATAATCATGGCCTTCTCCAAGTTCTTAATAAAGGCACTTCTTGACATTCCTCCATATATATAAATATATAAATTGTGTTATAATGTTTTTAAAGATGAGAAAAAAATTGTAATTATTTGATTTGATTCAAAATTTGTATTGATTAGATACATATAAGTGTATCCAATATTTCTTAGTACCATTATCAGCAGAGTCAATTAGTAGATAATAGAAGTTTGATTTTCAAATCACATTTGAAAAATAGTTTATTGAAAAAAAAAAAACACATTTAGTGGATGAAGATAGTGAAAAAGTAGTCTTATAATTAAATGCACAAGGTTGTTTATTGAGTGAGATTATTGACATTCCTGTATATTTATTCACATTCTTTCATTTTAAAATTTAAGTGGTTAAACTTTTTTTCCCTTAAATTGTGTTTTTCTTTATAAATGGGTCACCAATGATCTGCTCCTTCACTCTCTTTTTTTCGTCATTTATACTTTTCATATATGATATGAAATGTCAACAAAATTTTAAAAATTAATCCATAAATACATTTTTCTTTTATTTTCACAAATAAAAGATAAAATGAAATGAAAGATAAAGGTGAAAACACATTGAAATAATTTATTTTCAATGAATTAAAGTTTAAAACCGATAGACCAGTAAAGGCAAGGAAGCACGTAATGATTAGTCTTTTTTTCTAATTTATTTGTATAAAATAATATATAAGAACAACACATGTTTTGTAAAGATTATTTTAAAAAGAATAAAAACTGTAAACTATAAATTATAGGTTTAATATATAAATTAGAATTTTAATAATTTGGTAATTTATGTTATATATCTTTTTTAAAATTATATGATTTTTTTTCATCCCTCTTCTATCATATGACAGGAGACAACAAGCTTTAAGATGATCTAATCTAATTAGATTTTATTTAGTTATTTTTTTTTAATAAATCTTAAGTTTTTCTCTTTTAGTGTTGATCACATGTACGAGGAGATTTTGTACTTACATGTAAAATATGAGTTCAATAGATTTATCTATGCTAATCTAGATCCCTATTGATATTGTTATTTATAAAGGTGTTTTTAGAAGTAATCTTAATTTTGCTTAACATTGTTAGATCTTTCCCTAAAGGAGCACACGATTGAATTAAGGAGAGTTAATTAATTGTGTATACTCAATTAAGTTGATTTAGATAATTTGAATTAAATTTAAGTGAATTTTTAAACGTTGTGATTACTTTAAAATGATAGTCATGTTTGAATCTATTAATGTTAAGTTGAAATTCAGATTTTGAGGTGTCATTTTAAGTTTATTTGCGAGTAATAAAATGACTGTGTTATGATATTTTCACTCAAGAAAAAAAATAAAAACACGACAAAATTTCTATCCTTTGAGTGAGCTAAATATTGTCGGAACAACAATTGGTACAGTTATAGAGTCGCGCAGCAAAATAAAAATAAGATAGTGGAAAGCGTGTAGTTACAATGGTCCGTTTTAAAAATTGATTTTCTTAGTGAACTTTTATCGAATAATTGGAGTGCTAAAATTTAAAGAGTGTAGGGAATAGAAAAATTAACACACAGAATTTTTATACTGGTTCAATTCAAAAGAATCTACGTTTAGTTGTTAATCACTATAAAATGTGATTAACGTTTTCACTAAAAATATAGTTGTACAGGTTAAAAGATAGCAAAGAATAGAAAACACCTTCCTTTGGCTAGTGAGTAACTTCCTTCGACAAACGAACCGGAAGAGCTTCCTTCGACGCATGAATTGGAAGCAACAACTCTGCCTGTTAGAATTATTTTAATTATAGAATAAATATTATAGCATTTTAAGTTTCTATTTTTAAGGAACATAAAGTGGTCCATTAAGCCATTATTTTTATCCTTTTTAACCGCATAGAGATTATGGAGCAGTTATTATATTGTTTGAAGGTAAAGCCCAGCCCATTGTTTTTGAACCTGTGATGGCCAGACTCTATATATAGGGAATGGATTACTCTCAGTTTTGATCACTAAGCCTACTCCTCTATTCAGAAAACACACCATCGAGTTTGAGTGAGTTAAGGTTTAGAAAACAAAATTGTCTCTGTCTTGGGATTACAAATTGTAATGGCAGGAGGTACGCACATTATTCTTTCATCTTTGCTTCCGTTGTTCTTGATCTGAATGTGTTACTCTGATGATTATATAACATGTTTAGATCAATTTTACTCTGCTCTAGTTTTATCATTTGGTATCACAGATTGTTCATTCCTCTGTCTTGCATGTTTTCGTTGATTTGGATTTTTGATTTATGAGTTTTATTATTTTGATGCTTTTAATCCAAACAAAATTCCAAAATTAACGATAAACCTGATTACAATTTTTTTTTTTTGTAATCCTAAACAGAGCTTTTATACTTAAAAGCGAAAATAAAATTAAAACTGGATCAAAAGGATCCGTCTAAAGCCGATGAACAGTTTCTGTTCGTTTTTTTTTTCTTTCTCTCACGTTTCAGGATTTTGAAAAATCCTTTTGCTTTTCTTAATCTCTTTAATATAAAGAGCAAACCATGTTTCTGCGTTTCAATTTTTGGGTCAATTCATGACCTGTTACAGTACTGTTATTTTTTAACTCTGCATGTTTCCCATCATCTTTCCCCTGTAGGAAATTTGCAGGCTTGGTAAAAGGCAATTAATCTTTGAACGTGATATATGTATGTTTAAATGTTTTTGGATTAATAATTATGCATATTTTTTGGGTATTATTTGTATATATATATTTGTTGTTATATGTGCAAATAAAATATGTATTATTATTAATATATTTACATATTAAGAATTTTATGTAAATATTTATATATTATTAATGTTTTAGTAGTAATATAGTTTTAATAGATTAAAGAGTAGCCATAACATCTTTAATCAATTAAAATTGTATATAAAATTTTGCTACATGAGAAACATTAGTTGTAAATAATTATATTTAATATGATAAAATCTACCAACAAGAATTTTTTCATATTTATATGATTAATTAGGATAAAATATTAAATTATATTTCTTAATTTACGCACAGGAATTAAGAAAAGGAACATAATTTGATAGTTTTATCATTAAGAAAATGAGTCTAATTGAGTAAGACTTTAGCCCACAGACAAGTTTTATGTTAATAGACTCATTGGTAAAGACATGTTTTGCATTGGTGAAACATGACATATAATTTGATAGTTTTATGATTAAGAGAATGAGTCTAATTGAGTAAGACTTTAGCCCACAAGCAAGTTTTATGTTAATAGACTCATCGGTAAAGACATGTTTTGCATTGGTGAAACATGACATATAATTCGATAATTTTATTATTAAGAGAATGAGTCTAATTGAGTAAGACTTTAGCCCACAGGCAAGTTTTATGTTAATAAACTCATTGGTAAAGACATGTTTACATTGGTAAGACATGACATTTATTTTTAGTCTCAAATTTTATAATAAGCATGTAATTTTGAATTTGCAGTTTCTCAATCTATGAATCTTTCTAATATCAAGTGTGCTACTCCCGAGTTGAAAAGAGATAATTATAAGGTTTAGAAGGAAAGAGTTCTTCTTCATTTAGGCTGGATGGACATTGACTATGCTATTAGAAAAACAGAAACATCGGGTATTAATGAGACCAACACTCTAGATGCCATTGATCTTTATGAAAAATGGGAGAGATCAAATCGTCTCTCCATTACGTTCACAAAAAACAACATTTCTGCTAGGATCCGGGGTTCAGTTAACCAGTATGAGAATGTCAAAGATTTACTAAGGGCTATTGATGAGCAGTTTATGACATTTGATAAATCTCTTGCCAGCACTCCATTTGTTTTTGTCTGTTATGAATCTAATTTGACTAGTTTTAATCATAACACATGGTGGATTGGTTCTGGTTCTACAATCCATGTTTCTAATACCTTACAAGGTATGCAAAACCTAAGGAGGTCAGTAGAAAGTGAGCAATATATCTACTTAGGGAGTAAGATGAGTTCACATGTGGAGGCCATTGGAACGTGTAGTTTAGTTTTAAGTAGTTGTTTTGTTTTGCATTTGGAAAAGACATTTTATGTTCCTTGTTTTTCTAAAAATTTGATTTCTGTTTCACAACTTATACCTTTGGATTTTTCATTTAAAATTTCAAACTCTAGATTTACCTTAATGAATAAATCTAAAGTTGTTGGTTTTGGTAAATTATGTGATGGTCTTTATTCCATTATTTTGCAAAACAATATTGCTTATGATTCTATGCACGTTACTATCGGGTTAAAAAGATGTGTTATGAATGAGAATTCTTTTTTTTAACTGATATTGGGACATTGATAACTCTCAATATTTTTCATATTTTTCTGTGTTTAAAAGTCTTTGTTAGTTTTTCATTAAATTCTTTAGTTTTGTAAAACTGTTGTTAAAAATAGGTTTTTAGACGTAATTTTTAGTCTTTGTTAATAATTAGGAAATTAGTATTTTTTTCTGAAATTCTTTTGATAAAAATGTTTTGTTTTAATTAGGTTTTAATCTCAAAATTTTTCTTCTTAATTGCATTTTTTTTAACCCTTTAATTCATTTTTTTTGGATCAGATTGGGCTTGGAGGCTGGCAGATTTGCATTGCACACATTGGGCCAGTGTGATTGGACTGTGGGCTTAAGTTGGACGGCGTCGTTTTGGTGCTGAAGTTGCTGCTATGGTGAATCTGGGCCGCTGAAATTTGGGCCACTGATGAAGTTGGATTGTTGTTGTTGCAAGCGTAGGGCTTGGGCTGAGTTCCAATTAATGAAACGCAGAGTTTCATTGGCAGAACTGTTGCCTTCCTTGAGGGGTCTCTCTGCCTAGCAATTCATTTGGAGGAAGAGTACCAAAAGCTAACTCTCGAACATTTGAGGAGCAAGCACCCAAAGCTAGGGCAGAGCACAGAGAGAGTGAGAGGAAGCCCAAATACTTAATTGCCACTTGACCAGACTTTACCGGAGGTGTTGAGAAGATGATCGGAGCAGCGTTGGAGAGGATCGGATGGACGAGACGTGAGCTCATGAGCAAAGTGAAGAGGGTCATCCGATTGGAGAAATAAAGCGTCACGAATAAGTTTCTTGTTTTTTTTTTCGTTCATTTCTTTTCTCTTTTCTTCTTAAGATTCTATATAAAAGGGGTTCTGCCATGTATATACGTTTACACATACAGACTCTAAGACACATTTTTAGTTTACGTTACAGTTCTTCGTTCTCTAGATTAGGGTTTATGCTTTTTGTAGAGTAGATTTGAGTTTTCTTGCTTTTGGAACGCACATCACGGTGGTGACAGCCCGCGGTGGCTTCGATTACGCATTTGTTCGGTACATTTGTGTAATTTTCGTTCTCCTTAATAAAATGTTCTTTTTCTTTGATGTTTTCATTGTTCTGTGTGATTCTGAGTTCGATGTTGTTCGTGCAATGTTTGTGATTGTTTATTTTTGAAGATTGAATTGGACTCTATCACTTTGCATTTTATGATTCTTCTGGAATCAAATGACTCCACAGTGAGCTTTCATTTTCGAGATGTCTTCTCGAGACAAAGATGAGTCCAATGCATGATTCATTCAACTTTGTGTTTCTATTCTTTTCGTTTTATAGTGCATAACAGATTTAGATTTGCTGTGATTGAGAATGAGTGGAAATTACCACTGTAAGTTCTGAAACATGAACTGTAAGACCCTGGATTGGGCTTCCTTTAATTAGAATGTCTTTCTGAGTGTAATTGAAGCTTTATTCTCAATTATTTGCAAATTTAATTATGTTATATGCTTCCTTTCATTTGTTTGTGAATTTTTTGATTGATGAATAGGCTAATGGACATTATTTGGATAAATCAGTGGAAAGAGTCATTTCAAGGTTCTGAAATATGAACCTGAATACCCTGGATTGGGATACACTTAACGGGATGTCTTCCTGAGAACTCTATGCACTCCTTTATTCAATTTAATGTGCATTTCACCTATGAATTCGACTCTGTTTTGATATTTTTAATTGTTTGTAATAGATTTTGATTTTGTTTTACTTTCTTAGGCTTGTAATTAGTTGATTTGTGCATGTTATATTCTCTGATTTGGTGTTGTTGTAAGTCTACATAGTTCATTTAGTTCTTGATTTCAGTTCTAGTTGATAATACTCCTTACTCTGATTCTTTGATTTTTGTTTTCTTGTGAATAGAGATTAGATACATTAGCTTACATTCTATTTTTCTTCTTTTCTTTTAAAACAGATTTATTTTCATTTGATTTCTTTATTCTTTTCCTTTTAATTTCTTCGTTTTTATTTCTTTTCCCTACCTTGTTTTTTAATTAGTTAGTAGTTATTAAGTAAATAATACAAGATTCTAACCATAAACTTTAGACTTAATCATAGTTGAGTCCTTGGATTGATCCTTGGTTATCCCACTACTACATTAGTGGGGAAATCAAGTTTGTTGGCTTTGATGCGACTAAGAAGCGAGTTTAACAGACACATCTCCATTGAGAGAATTAAGCGATTAGTCAATAAAGGAGTACTTAGTACTTTGGATTTTACTCATTTTGAGACTTTCATGGATTTCATAAAGGGTAAGCAAACTAACAAGTCTAAAAGAGGTGCTACGAGGAGTTAAAGTTTACTAGAAATTATTCAGACAGATATTTGTTGTCCGGATATGGACACCAATAGTCTGAAATACTTCATCACCTTTATAGATGACTACTCACGTTATATGTATTTCTACTTACTTCGTTCTAAGGATGAAGCTTTAGATGCCTTTAAAATTTTTAAGGCTGAAGTTGAGCTACAATGCGGAAAGCAAATCAAGATTGTGAGATCAGATAGAGGTGGAAAATATTATGGCAGATACACGGAGAATGGACAAGCACCTGGTCCGTTTGCGAAGTTTCTTCAAGAACATGGAATTGTTGCCTAATACACTATGCCTGGTTCCCCATATCAGAATGGTGTGGCAGAAAGAAGGAACAAAACTTTAATGGACATGGTGAGAAGTATATGGAGTAATTCAAAACTTCCTCAATTCTTGTGGACTGAAGCACTAAAGATGGTTGTGTATAAATTAAACCGAGTCCCAACCAAGGCCGTCTTAAAGACACCGTTTGAGTTATTCAAAGGTTGGAAACCAAGTTTCCGACATATACACGTTTGGGGATGTCCGTCTGAAGTGAGAATTTATAATCCACAAGAGAAGAAACTAGACCCAAGGACTATTAGTGGGTATTTCATTGGATATGCTGAAAAGTATAAGGGATATAGATTCTATTGTCCATCGCATAACCCTAGGATTGTGGAGTCAAGAAATGAAAAATTTCTTGAGAATGACTTGGTTAGTGAGAGTGATCAGTTTCCAAACACTGGGAATGAAAGGGATCACTATGAAACTCAACCCTCTAGCTCAAGTGATAGATTGGTTGTCATTCACACCCTTCAAACACAAATGGGTGTTAGACAAACAATAATTGAAGCTTCACAACCTGCTGAAAATGACCTTACAGATCAAGTTACTAATGAGGAACAACAAGATGATGTTGAACAATCTACTGAACAGTTGCCTGAGCAACAAGTTCCTTAGGAAAATGATGAGGCAACATTAAGAAGATCTACTAAAGTTAAAAGGCCAGCAATTCCTAGTGATATATAGTGTATTTGCAAGAAGTTGACTACAATATTGGAGCTGCAAATGATCTTGAAACGTTTTCACAAGCCATGAGTTCTAAAGAATCAAACCTATGGTATAATGCCATGAAAGACGAGATGGATTCTATAGCATCCAACAAAGTTTGGGATTTCGTTCAGTTGCCTAATGGTGCAAAATCCATTGGATGTAGATGGGTCTTTAAAACCAGGAAAGACTCAAAAGGAAACATTGAGAGACATAAGGCAAGACTTGTTGCCAAAGGGTTCACTCAGAGAGAAGGAATTGACTACACAGAGACTTTTTCTCCTGTATCTAAGAAAGATTCCTCCTGAGTAATTATGGCATTAGTAGCTCATTTTGATTTTGAGTTACATCAAATGGATGTGAAAACAAGATTCCTTAATAATCATATGGAAGAAGAGGTTTACATGAAGCAACCTGAAGGATTCTCTTCTAAAGACAATGAGCATTTAATTTGCAAGCTTAATAAATCCATCTATGGATTAAAACAAGCCTCCCGCCAATGGTATCTAAAATTTCATGATGTTATCACTTCATTCGTTTTTGAAGAAAATGCCATGGATTAATGTCAGCGGGAGCAAGATTTGTTTCCTTGTATTATATGTGGATGATATTTTGCTTGTAACCAACGATAAGGGTTTGCTATATGAAGTGAAACAATTTCTCTCAAAGAACTTTGACATGAAGGATATGGGAGAGGCATCTTATGTCATTGGCATTAAGATCCATAGGGAAAGATCTCNAGGCATTTTGGGTTTGTCTCAAGAGACCTATATCAACAAAGTTTTAGAGAGGTTTAACATGAAGAATTGTTCACCAAGTGTAGCTCCCATCGTGAAGGGTGATAAACTCAATTTGAATCAATGTCCGAAAAATGATTTTGAGCTAGAACACATAAAGAATATTCCATATGCTTCAGCTGTTGGAAGCCTTATGTATGCTCAGGTTTGCACTAGACCTAACATTGCATATGTTGTTGGAGTTTTGGGAAGATATCAGAGTAATCCAGGTGTTGACCACTAGAAAGCTACAAAGAAGGTAATGAGATATCTTCAAGGGACAAAAGATTACATGCTTATATATAGATGAACTGAATGTTTGGAAGTGATTGGCTACTCCGATTTAGACTTTGTTGGTTGCCTTGATTCACAAAAATCAACATCTGGTTATATCTTTATGTTAGTTGATGGAGTTGTATCTTAGAGAAGTGCCAAGCAAACTTTAACTGCTACTTCTACTATGGAAGCTGAGTTCGTTTCTTGTTTTGAGGCTACCTCGCATGGTGTATGGTTGAAGAGTTTCATTTCTGGGCTTAGAGTTGTGGACTTTATTTCTAGGCCATTGAGGTTGTACTGTGACAACTCTGTTGCGGTGTTTATGGCTACGAACAATAAAAGTGGATGTCAAAGTAAGCACATTGACATCAAATACTTAGNCATCAAAGAACGTGTTAAGGAAAAGAAAGTGGTCATTGAGCATATAAGCACTAAGTTGATGATTGTTGATCCTTTAACTAAAGGCATGCCACNAAAGAATTTTAAGGATCATGTAGTGCAAATGGGACTTGGTTCCATGATGTAATTTCATTATCAGTACATTTGGTATTTTTTCAATGAAACTCTTATTCAGTTTGATGTTTTTCTCATATGTTTTTGTGCATATTTATTTTGAGAAGATATCATTTAGTTTTGATTCAGCATAAACATATGGTTTATGCATTAAGTTGAGAGCTAATGTTGATAGAAATATATATTGTGGTACATGGAAGATAACACTTACTATCAGAGGACCTATCGCCATGACTCATATATATTCTATCTCTTATTGTGGTTAATAATTGGATTAATGGACCAAGTGGGAGAATGTTAGAATTATTTTAATTATAGAATAAATATTATAGCATAAGTTTCTATTTTTAAGGAACATAAAGTGGTCCATTAAGCCATTATTTTTATCCTTTTTAACTGCATAGAGATTATGGAGCAGTTATTATATTGTTTGAAGGTAAAGCCCAGCCCATTATTTTTGAACCATGGCCAGACTCTATATATAGGGAATGGGTTACTCTCAGTTTTGATCACTAAGCCTACTCCTCTATTCAGAAAACACACCATCGAGTTTGAGTGAGTTAAGGTTTAGAAAACAAAGTTGTCTGTGTTGGGATTACAAAATTGTAATGACAGGAGGTACGCACATTATTCTTTCATCTTTGCTTCCGTTGTTCTTGATCTGAATGTGTTACTCAGATGTTTGTATAACATGTTTAGATCAATTTTACTCTGTTATAGTTTTATCACTGCCAACTTGAAGAGAACCGCTTCGACCTTTGACACACAAAGCGCGAACTTCTACTATTCACAAGACCAGGCAAGAGCACTCTATGACTTTGAGAACTTCCTCAGAGAAATTGTATTCTCAAAATGGCATAGATCCTTTTCACTCATAGAGAGCTTCCCTTAGGCACAAAGCTCTAATACTCTCAAATGAAAAGTTAAAATTCTAAGAGCTCTAGAAAAACCTATTTATAAGCCCAAGGTCAGAAATTGAAGAGACATCTCCCAACTGCCACAAATAATCTATTATCATAAGTGATAATCGATTATTTGTGTCCGTTATGGGATTTTCAAAATGTGATAATTGATTATCTCTAGGAATAATAAATTATTCCAGAGACTTGGGCAGTACTGAATCAGACAGAGATAATCGATTATTCTGTGCAATAATCGATTATTGCGCGAGCAACTAATTTCCAAACAAGCTTGTGATAATTGATTATCACCCGAGATAACCGATTATTTGCGCAATGATATACTAAATACGAAAACTTCTAAGAGTTTTTACATCATTATAATTTATCTTATACATTTGTTTCTACAAAATGTGTTTAACAAGGATGCACTTAGAGTCTTCAGCTCTTCATCTTTTATCATCATCAAAACTTCACAGTAGCTTCAAGGTACCAATGCTTCTCATTGGTAACAATCTCCCCCTTTTTGATGATGATCAAAAATATCTTCTTGTTAAAAGCATTTCTAATTTCCTACACAGATTTCATACTTAGAAAAATGTTAGTAATAACTGCACTAATTAAAATAGAAGTTTTCTCGCCCTTTTTGATCATAAGAAAAAATTAAAAAGTGGAAAGACTCGCCCTCAAATGAATGTCAGTTATCACAACAGATCTCAATCAAAAATTTCACCCCTCTTAAAAAAAATCATCTAAACTTTATGCTCCCCATAAAATAGGTAATTTAAAAAAGAATTGAAGTCCTTTTAATTTATTGAAATTAATCTCATTCTAAAAACTGACTCTGAAAAAATTACGAGGATACCATACGGTCTTCTTTTCCTTTTGAAAAATTAACCTTCAAAACAAAACAATAGAGTTTTGGTCCCCATAATCTCATTTGGATCCTTTGATGTTAGAGGCAGATTACTTAATAACAAGAATCCAAGCATATTTTCCATTAGGAATATCAAAATGTTTGATTCTACATTTGTTAGAAGTGTGCCCCTTTTTCATACAATAAA
This sequence comes from Vigna radiata var. radiata, assembly GCF_000741045.1. NCBI lineage: Eukaryota > Viridiplantae > Streptophyta > Magnoliopsida > Fabales > Fabaceae > Vigna > Vigna radiata. The sequence continues at coordinate 239,686 of NW_014542359.1, read as the reverse complement.
AACATGTGACAACATTTGGGTTCCTATAATAAACAGTTCCCTTTTCAACCTATACCCTACGAGTTCTTTTAATTTGGTTCTTACTTTTAAAAACCCTTTTGTTTTTATAAACCTTTTTAACAGGTATAGGCATTTCATCATTATTATTTTCAGTTGCAACTTCAAGCAGATTTTCAAGAATATCAATATCAAGCATGTGACTTTCACATGAAAGACATTCAACAAGATGTTCAACATTTGAAGACTCTTTCATTTCTAAGTTGCAAATTTTATTTCTCAAAATTACTTCCTCATCTAATACCTTCTCATATTTAATTTGCAATTCCTTAAATTCTTTTTTCAAATTTTTATGAGCAGCATTCAATTTTTTAGATTTATCAAGCAATTCAAGAAAAACTTTTTGTACATCAAATTCACTAGTGTCAAGGCTAGAGCAACTTACTTGGCTTGCAGTGTCATCAACATTAGCTGTTAAACATAAGTTTGCTTCTTTAACAAAATCACTTGAACTAGAAGTGCTTGATGCATTATCTTCCCAAGTAATGTAAACATTTTTCTTCTTGAAAAACTTATTTTCTTCACCCTTTTTGAAGTTTGGACAATCCACATTAACGTGTCCTTTTTCTCCACAACCATAACACTTGTAATTTGAAGAAGATCGTTGTTTCTTCTTTCGGTCCTTTTTAATTTGTTCCTTTCCTTTCGAATTCATGAACTTGTTGAATTTTCTGAACATGCGAATCATTTTTTATTCATCTAAGTCTTCATCTTCAGATTCCTCATCCATTTCTGAACTCGTGCCTTTAGAATTTTCAGTTTTCAAGGCCAACGTGTTCTTCTTTCAATGGGCTTCCTCAACACTCAATCTATTCAACTCGAGCTCGTGCTCTCTCAAATTTCCAAAAAGCACAGCCATAGGCATGGACGTCAACTCTTGAGACTCGGTTATCAGAGTAACCTTTGGCTGCCACGTCATGTTCAAAGATTTCAAAATTTTAACATTTAATTCGTCAGTGTCAAATTTCTTACCTAAACCAAAAAGATGGTTGACGATATGTGTGAAGCGTTTTTTCACATCAGCGATGGTTTCACCCTGTTGAATTCTGAACATTTCATACTCTTGTACCAGGGTGTTCTTCCTATCACGTTTCATATCGTCGGTTCCTTCATGGGTTACTTGAAGAACTTCCCACATCTCCTGAGCCGTTTTGCACAATGAAATCCTATAAAATTCATTTAATACCAAAGCAGAGGATATTATATTGCGAGCCTTAATATCAAATTAGGCTCTTCTATTTTCCTCAACAGTCCAATTAAAATAAGGTTTTTCAATATCCACACCATCAACAGTATTTTTAGGAATATATGGACCATTTTGTACAGCTTCCCAGATACCCCTATTAATAGATTCCAAAAAAATTTGCATTCTTATTTTCCAAAAAGAATAACTTTCCCCCGTAAACAAAAGAAGGTCTATATATAGAAGCACCCTCAGCATACATTTGGTTATGACCGCCCATTTTTGAAAAATTTGAAAAACTATCAAAGTAAGCTCTGATACCAATTGTCGGAACAACAATATAGAGTCGCGCAGCGGAATAAAAGTAAGATAGCGGAAAGCGTGTTACGGTCAAAACTCAAGTTACAATGGTTCGCTTTAAAAATTGATTTTCTTAGTGAACTTTTATCGAACAATTGTAGTGCTAAAATTTAAAGAGTGTAGGGAATAGAAAAATTAACACACGGAATTTTTATACTGGTTCGATTCAAAAGAACCTACGTCCAGTTGTTAATCACTATAAAAAGTGATTAACGTTTTCACTAAAAATATAGTTGTACAGATTACAAGATAATGAAATGAGCAAAGAATAGAAAACACCTTCTTCGACAAACGAACCGGAAGAATACAGTGAGTAACTTCCTCGGACAAACTTGAAGAGAACCGCTCCGACCTTTGACACACAAAGCGCAAGCTTCTCCTATTCACAAGACCAGGCAAGAGCACTTTGTCACTTTGAGAACTTCCTCAAACAAACTATATTCTCAAAATGGCATAAATCCTTTTCACTCACAAAGAGTTTTCCTTAGGCACAAAGCTCTAATACTTTCAAATGAAAAGTTAAAATTATAAGAGTTCTAAAAAACCTATTTATAAGCCTAGGGTCAGAAACTGAAAAGGCATCTCCCAACTGCCACAAATAATCTATTATCATAAGTGATAATCGATTATTTGTGTCTGTTATGGGGTTTTCAATACGTGATAATCGATTATCTCTAGGAATAATAGATTATTCCACAGACTTGCACAGTACTAAATCAGACAAAGATAATAAATTATTTTGTGCAATAATCGATTATTTGCGCAAGTGTTAACGGATTGGCAACCGTACCAAATCGTATCAAGTAATAATAAATGGTAAGTCCAAGTATCGTTTTCCCAAGAGACTCGAAAGGCCTTATCGTTCGTGTGAATTAAGATCGTAAGACTTGAAAATAAAAATTAATTAATTGGGTGTGAGAAAAAAATATAAACATGCAAAAGAGATTGATTCAATTGACGAGAAGAAAACAATGGATGAATGGGGTTGTTGCGGGTTTACAATTTCATCTTATCCGCTCTCTCTTATTTACTTCTCTTGATTTATTAGCTTGATTAATTAATTGTCATGCAACTTTCTTAGCCTACCCTTAACCCGATCCCTCGGCGAAAAGAGCCTATTACTAATTATTGGCTTGCTATCCCTAGCCTCCCCTGGCAATTAATAAAGAATTATAGAGCAGAAGTGAAAAACAATTGATCGTCCTACCCTTATCCCTAGGTGGTATTGCTTAATCAAGGAATTACTCACCAGTTCATGACATTACTGTACGTCCCCGTATCAATAAAGACAAACAACAGTTATCGAATGAGTTAAACGACAAAAGCATTAAGCACAGATGAGAACCCAACAATTAATAATCAAAGCATATGGAAACCATATAAATAAACAAGAGTTTCGATAAAAGAGAGTATCAAAAGATTACATTGTTTCCCCCAACAACAATAGGGTTTAGTTCACCATTGTCATGGTGAATCTAGATGAAAAATGGATGAAGAATGGAAAAGCAAACCCTAGATAAGATGAAAAGGAGCCTAAGCATCCAAGAGATCCTCTCCAGAGAGTGAAATTAGGTCTGGCCGCCCCCTTCTGTCAAAAGAATGCATCTAAACTCGCAATAGGGCTATTTATAAGTGAGGAACGCAACAGAAAACAGACCCAAGCCCAGCAGACAACTGCCCGGCGCCACACTTGTTCCGCCCGATGGTTTCCCTCAAATCGCATTACCGCTCAGCGGTAGGGGTCTACCGCCCGACGGTTTGCCTCTAATAGCAAAATCACCCAGCACCCACGCCAGGTGCCTTCTCCTCGCCCTGGACCGCCCGGCGGTGAAATTTGTCGTCGGGCGGTGCGTCGACTCTTCAATTCTTCAATTTTCTTCTCTTTTCTTGAGTCTACGACCTTTATCTTCAACTCCATTCTTCACTTTCTCAAAAATGCTACAAAACAATGCAAAATAAGCATAATATCGCTAAAAATAGCTTTTGACTCTCTACAGACTCATTTATTGAGTTTTGCCTGATTCTAAGCTCATTCTAAGTAGTAAAGGGAGTAATTTGGTCTAAAATGACATATGAAAATAACTATTTTTCAACCAAGGGTCAGAAACTGAAAAGACATCTCCCAACTGCCACAAATAATCTATTATCATAAGTGATAATCAATTATTTGTGTCTGTTATGAGATTTTCAAAATGTGATAATCGATTATCTCTAGGAATAAAGATTATTCCAGAGACTTGGACAGTACTGAATCAAACAAAGATAATCGATTATTTTGTGCAGTAATCGATTATTTGCGCAAGCAACTAATTTCCAAACAAGCTCGTGATAATCGATTATCACCCAAGATAATCGATTATTTGCACAATAACATACTAAATACGAAAACTTCTAAGAGTTTTTACATCATTATAATTTATCCTATACATTTGTTTCTACAAAATGCATTTAACAAGGATGTACTTAGAGTTTTCAATTCTTCATTTTTTATCATCGTCAAAACTTTATTGTAGTTTCAAGTTACCAATACTCCTCATTGGTAACAAATAATATATTCATCATTTACAAAACAAGTGTATATACTCATGTTGAAAAAACTAGTATTAAGCATGTTAGAATACGTCTTTTCAACTCCTTATTCTTAGTGCTACATTGCACATACTATATCATAGTCTATGATCAAGCTATTAGAAAAATAGGATATCATTTTTCCTTAATGAGTTACAAGTAAAATACCTCCTAAGTATCATCACCACAACAACTAAACTAAGGCAACAATATCCAAAATGGGCCATTCAAGTAACATACATAATTCTGTATTAATGTCATCCCAAAAATGTCACTTGAGCAACTAATTTTTGCTTGACCAAACATGAATAAGAGAAAAAGGTTTACTCTCAACCTTATTCTAACAAGAAAACTTTTAATTGAGCAACAAATTGTAATTGAACAGGAAAATAATAAACAAAAGGTATTTTGAAAAACAAACGCAATACATCAGGGATGATTTAATTGTGTATTTTAAACTTTTAAAAAAATTTGCAAAATTGATGTCTAGTACAAGCCATTACACAAAATTTTAACTTAACAAATGTCTGGTTAAGGAATTTTTGTGAGAGAATGTCTAATGAAGACACTCATGCAAATTTAAGTCGATACACTTAATGTACAATATAATTAGTAAAACTCAAATTGGCAAAACTCTCCTCAAGTTAACTACAAATCAATAATATGCAATTCAAAGAGATTTAAGATAAAGAGATTTTTACTATATGTTTTATACTAGTTTGTCTAAAAAGCCAAACCTACTCTTGACTAGCAAATATGGACTACAACTACATTTTGCTAAGATGAAGTATTCTTAAGATTGTAATATAGACTAGATTACAAGAATGCTAAAAGCTTTGATGTCATGATCACCAACCTTTCTTTAAAAATATATTTTATATAAAAAGGATGAAAGAAAAGAATCATTGTAAATCCTTTAAAATTATTGTGAGATCATGAGAAATTATTCGTCATTTGTAAGTGTTAACAAGTGACATTGTAAATTAAATGACAGGTATTTTTTTTTAATCGTTAATATGATAAAACATAATTCTTAATGAAGTTATATTTTGTATAAAATATATACACTAACATTGTTAAGACATTCTTCAACATAAAGGTAAGTTTTTACGTAACTAATTTTAGAATAAAAAAAATAGTTTCTCAACAAGGTAAAATTATCTTATAGATAGATTATTTTATTAAAAAAAGTCATAAAACTTTTCTAAAGTTTCATTTTTAATTTGAACATAAACTAAGCTTTATCAACTAACAAAAAGAATCTCGAATTTTAGAAAAAAGGTCGTCCAATCTGAGTTTGGTAAAGAATGAAGGTAAAATGTTGAGTGAAAAGGACAATTCCAAAATATTTGCATGGCAATAATGATGAGGGCAGTAGCACTAAGAGTTAGCTAGGCTGCTATGTAGCCACATGATGAGAAGGAAGTGGTTAAGTACTTCCAATACTCCGGGTTTAGGAGATACTAGATTACCATCAATGTCTATACTATATTTAAATTTTCCCTTTCCTTTTTCTCTTTTTGGGTCCATTTGAAGTGACTCGGTTTATTGCCTCTGCCAAAGAGAACAGTGCCCGGCACCAAGCAACTTTCGGCCCCATAGAAGCTTGAGTAGGTGCATTACGACAAGAAACTTAATAGAATCTAAAAAAATTATTAGCTTTTAGAATGGAGTTGGGGAATAGTGCAATACCATCCCCACCAAAAATTATTGTTTTAATTTTGCGCTAATCTCGATGCCTAACTCAAGACTAACTTAACCTCGTGTTAATTCCTCCCACGACAGATATCTAATGTCATAATTGCTCCACTTCACGCCTACGTTCTCATCATCATGTTTGGGGTCCCCATTCCCATGAGATATATGTATAAAACTGCAAATTAGCTTATGCTTGCCCTAGAACAATTTTGCTGGGTTGAAAACGTATATTAAATAAATCTTCCCTAAGAAAAGGGTACCCCAGTAATGCACAGTAAAATTAACGGAAAACCAGAACTACAGAAGACATGTTATAAAGGTATGTACAAATTGAATTAACGCTCAAACTCTGAATGAAAATAGCATGAAAATAATTCACCGAAACCTACAAGAATAATTTCTTGCCAAAATAGATAAGATAAAAAAAGCAGAGGGTATTAGTTATTGTGCTGCCAAAATTGATGCAAGTTCTTGGATGACAAATCTTGGAAACTACCTGGGTGCTGATGTTCTTCCAAAACACGAGGCTGAGAATGATTAAGGGTAAAATATCCAGGACTAGCATACTGTAACAAGAAAGCCTGATTTGGGTGCCCCAGAAAGTTAGACTGGGTTCTCTCCGGGATAAACGAAGTTCCTGACTCAGACCCATAGTCCCATTGAGAAGAACTGCCATGCTGCTTAAAAGAACGACAAAAAACCATTAACCCAAATGATGAAATTATATAAGACTTCTATATTGTAGATTATGTCAAAGTCAGTGACCTCGGGAATAATTCTTAAGTTAAAAATCAGTCTTTGAAAAAGTTAATATGAAATAAAGTATACAAATTAGATTATATTCATGTTAATATTTGTTTATGAAAAACTAATTTTAGTTTTTCTTATTTTCTTGTTTATCGAAAAGTTTATCCAAATAAATCTAGTCAACGATGATCACACTTTAGCATACTAACCCATCCGTCAGAAGTGAAGAACAGTTGAATGTAACTTTTTTAATTTGCTTGTTGCAGATGAAGCATGAATAGCTAACTTTACACGGCATTTTTCTCATAATACGAACGAACTATAGTCAAAAGCTCTGTATGGAAAAGATCATTCTTCATCAGAAAAAACTAAAAAATACCTGATGAAAAGAGCTCAGGTTATGTCCACCTCTATACTGAGAAGATAAAGTCTCGTTTAAGTTGCTTGAAGGTATCACATGAGAAGGAGATGGATTAGCCAGAAAGCTTTCAGAACTATAAACTAAAGAGCCAAGATTTCCATAACCAAATGCATCTCTGACAGTGGCACGGGGAGGCAATCTATTTATAAGGAATTCATTTCCATTTTGCACAAGGTTGTACTTCGTATCTGCAGGATATTCATGTGCAGTATGGCCCGAAAATGCTTGCGGAGAGCGCAGGGAAAGATATCCATTCTTGTCAAGAAATTGATGAAAATGTGTTGAGGATTGAATTGTAGGATCCTGGGGAAGTGCGGATCTCATAGGTAGAGAAAAGGCACTTGGCTCAGTGACCTGCAAGGTTCAACAACTGTCAAGTATATCAATGGAAACTATTAGGTCCAATTTATCGATGACTAAGATTTTAGGGCACTGCTTTGGAACCTTTAAACTTTAGGTAAATGATATTATTGAACTTTTGATAGGTTTCTATTCAAGAAACCTCAACAGACTAACACAGATCACACTCAACACACACCGAAACAATTGAATAACCTCTTCTTGTATTGACTGTAACGAGTATACAATGTACAGAGAACCAAACGAGAGCCTGACCTCTTCCACAGGATTAACTATTCCTGTTAGAAACACAATCACTCCAAAAGTCCCCCCAAACAACTAAACAATTGCTTTTTATACATTCTTATTCCGTCTTTCCTAACTGCTAAGGCAGTTAGGCAATTAATGTTTATTCCTTCTCTCATACACTCTCCAAGTCCAAACATTACCTCCACTCCCTCAACAACCATGTCCTCAAGGTTGAATTCGGGATGTTGGTCCTCAATAGTGCTCCTTTCCTCCCATGTTGCCCCCTCTCTTCCTCCTTCTTGCCATTCCACCAGAACTTGTTGCACCCTCTCTTCTCCCTGTTGCACTTGCCTGCTTTCCAAGATTCGAACTGCCTGAAAGTAGGTCTTTCTGCCTGCAACTCAGGGGGCAGTTTCTTCTCCACCTTTCCTTCACCCACTGCCTTCTTGAGCTGGGATACATGGAAAACTAGATGTATCCTAGCTGTTTCAGGTAACCTGAGCCTATACGCCACCTCTCCTACCTGCTACACTACTTGGAGATGGCCAAAATAACAAGCTGATAGCTTCGAATGGAGCCTTGAGGGCATGGAAGCCTGCCGGTGGGGTCGAATCTTCAAATAAACCCAATCCTCCACTTTGATATCTGCTAGACGCCTCTTTTTGTTCACCTGTTGAGTCATTAAATCCTGAGCTCGATTCAAATGGAATTTCAGCTGTTTGAGAGCTTCATCCCTTATTAACAAGTCTTGGGCAACCGCCTCTACTGGTGTCTCCCCTAGTACAAACCTGCTAAGGGAAGGTGGAGCCCTTCCATATATCGTCTCAAACAGGGTGCATCTAGCTGCACCATGATAATTGGTTTTATACCAGTATTCAGCCCAAGGCAGCATAGCACTCCAACTTCTTGGCTGCTCATAATAGAAGCTTCGCAAATAGCCCTCCAAAACTCTGTTTCCTATCTCGGTTTGGCCATTTGACTCAGAATATATGTTGTGCTCATCCTGAGTTGGGTTCCTTGCAGCTTAAACAGCTCCTTCCAAAAAGTGCTCAAGAACAAAGGATCCCTATCACTAACAATTGAAACTGGAATCCCATGTAGCCTTACTATCTCCTTCACAAACACCTCCACTATTGTCTTGGCTGAATAAGGATGCTTGAGAAACATAAAGTGGCCATACTTGCTCAACCGATCAACTACTACCAGAATTGCATCGTAACCTTGGGATTTTGGCAGCTTCACTATGAAATCCATACTCACATCCTCCTAGACTGCGTGAGGTATGGGTAGTGGCTGCAACAACCCTTGGGGAGAAGCTGCCAAATATTTGTGTTGCTGGTACACCAAACAACTTGCCACAAACTCTGTCACAGTTTTTTTCATCCCTATCCAAAACAAGGATTGGGCTATTTTTCTATATGTTCTATACACTCCCGAATGGCCTCTTGTGTTTGTCGAATGGAACTTAGCCAGGAGCTTGGGGATCCATACCGAATTCACAGACAACACCAATCTTCCTTTGTAATGCAGTCTACACTGCTCCAGTGTATAGGCCGAATGAGTATTTGGATCCCTCTTAATATCATCAATCACCTTCTTCAGCACCTCATCCTCCTCTACCTCCTTCACCACCTCTTGGAAGTCCTGCCAGTAAGGTCTGGCTATCATTCTCAATTCCCTTTCCTCCTCACCACTTTCTCCTTTACGGGATAGGGCATCCGCTACCAGATTACTTTTTCCAACTCTATATAAAATCTCAGAGTCATAACCCAGAAGTTTTGCCAGCCAGTTTTGTTTATTTTGGGTAGTTATCCTCTGCTCTAACAGGTATTTCAAACTTCTCTGATCAGTGTGCATAATAAATTTCTGCCCCAATAGGTAGGGCCTCTAGTGCTGAATTGTTAAAACCAAAGCCATTAATTCCTTTTCATAAATGGACTTGTTTAATGAACCTTCGGATAACACCTTATTGAAATAAGCAATGGGTTTCTTCCCCTGTGTCAAAACTGCTCCAACACCTCCTCCTGAAGCATCAAACTCAATATGGAAGGGTTTGCCAAAATCTAGAAGCACTAAGACTAGGGCAGATGTTACAGCCTCTTTCAATCATACCATGGCAGCCCTGGCCTTCACAAACTGCCCCTTTTTCAATAGTTCCGTCAGGGGTTTGGCAATCTCTCCGTAGTCCTTCACAAAACGTCTATAATAACCAGTTAAGCCTAGAAACCCCCTCAAGGCCTGTTATCGGTTCTTCCCACTCTAGAACGGCCCTGATTTTTTCCTAATCCATCTCCACACCCTTTTTTGAAATCTGATGGCCCACGTATCGGATCTACTTTCTTCTAAACTCATATTTTTTTCTGTTTGCTACCCACTGATGTTGTTCCAGTAGTTGTAACACAAATTTCACTTGCTCCAAGTGATCCTTCCAAGTAGGGCTATACACCAATATGTCATCAAAGAAAACCAGAACAAACCTCCTAAGGTACCGTTGTAAAAAGTTATTCATTGCGCTCTGGAAAATGGTTGGCGCATTAGTGAGGCCAAAAGGCATCACTAAGAACTCAAAGTGGCCCTGGTGAGTCCTAAAAGCTGTTTTGGGCACATCCCCTCCTCCCATCTGAACCCAGCTTTTAAATCTATCTTGGAAAAGTATCTAGTTCCTCTCAATTCATCTAAGAGCTCCTCTATCATCGGGATAGGAAATTTATAGGGTATTGTTGCCCTGTTTAAGGCTCGGTAATCCATACAAAAACGCCCTGTTTAGGTAAATGATATTATTGAACTTTTGATAGGTTTCTATTCAAGAAACCTCAACAGACTAACATAGATCACACTCAACACACACCAAAACAATTGAATAACCTCTTCTTGTATTGACTGTAACGAGTATACAATGTACAGAGAACCAAATGAGAGCCTAACCTCCTCCACAGGATTAACTATTCCTATTAGAAACATAATAGCTCCAAAAGTCCCCCCAAACAACGAAACAATTGCTATTTATATATTCTTATTCCTGCCTTTCCTAACTGCTAAGGCAGTTAGGCAATTAATGTTTATTCCTAAAGCAGCCACTTCCTCCTTAATCAATGCATTTGCTAGAAGAGGATCATGAGAAACAACTCAACTTGATGTATCCAAGAAACCCAGTATGTATTTCCCCTCATCCATTTTAATTCGATACAGAATCCGTGCACATCAAGAAAATAAATAGCAAAGTATTTGGATTAATAAGAAATATTGAAACAAATTTCGGGGATCATTAACTTCTGAGTAGTCCAAGCAATACGTAAGACTTGAACCATCTCTTTTTGGTTATTCTTCAACAATGTTCCATAGATATAAACATCATTAAATGACTATTCCTACCAAAGAATATCTGTTCTATGAATTCAGTAGCATATGGCCTCAGGCAAAAATACAAAAAACGAAAGAAAAGATGAATACTCTACATTGGACATGGAGATGGCAAGATTGCTTATAGATGATACTTCATTACTGTGTCTTGCAGGGTGTGATTGTGATGTAAGAAATGACAACAAATCACCAGGTATTGAATTTGGGTCAGCATACTGCATCAAGGTAAAAACAGAATAAATAAATATCAAAATTTTTAACTATATAACCCTAGAAATTTCAAAAGTAAGCATGAACAAGTAAACAGCTATTAAAGAATAGAATCACGTAGATCATGTGCACATATAATATCAATTAGAAAACCAAAATAAAGAACTCAAGTATGAAAGGCTATAGTGTCACCTGTTCTCTTGAAAAAGTAAAATGGTTTCGACTCCCCAAGCCTGGCTGTTCCAAAGGCAGTGACGTATTCACCCAGCGAGATGATGCTGTGATGTTGTGTTCATGCTCAACAATTTCCTGAGGAATAACATGGTTCACAGGCCATTGCTTAGGAGACGAAAGGAAGTCACTGTTTTTATCACCAGCTGCTCCTTCAGGAACATCAAATCCAAGCTGCTTATAACCATAGTCTACAGAACTAAGAGAGACAACAAAATAAAATAAGTTGTACCGTAGACAAAGCAGACTATATATCCAAAAATAGGAAATGAAAAATAAATTGCCTCGCATCCAGGAACTGAGCTGAAGAATCATCTACAGCTGCAGACTTCACTTCCATGACATTTTTAGAAAGATGATTAGAAGTAAGAACCGCAGATGTAGAATTACTGCCCCTATTATATGTACCAAAACTCAAATGTGAACAGTCAGCACCCAAGGCTTGTAAATGAATTGGAATAACCACTGAAGGTTCATCTTCAAATGTTGGCACTTCTGGTTTAGACTCTCCTATACTTAATCGCTGGAGAATTGAAACAGAAGATGACACGTCTACAAAGGCCACCAGTAAATTTATTTGAATAATCAATAGAATAATAGCGATCCATTACTAGCCTTTGAGAAAGAAAAAAAAAAAACTGAAAGTAATAAATATTTCATGAAACAACGTTTTCCCATGTTTCAAGATTGAATAATGCAGCATATCCAAATATTGGTTTCATTCCTTTCTACAGATTCTGATACAAGGACAACACAACTTCCTAGAAAACTTAAACATTTACAGAAGTGAGGAAAATGAATTATAATCATCATGATTGAAAACATTCACAATTCAAATGTCAGGTTCGTGATCTACTGTGTAATCCAATTCACTGATTAACAAAAAATGACAATACAAAGGTGGTTTAGTGTTTAGGTTCCAACACCAACTTCATAGTCGTTAGGAAAGAAATGTGAATACCCCGTTAAACACTGAATAGTTTGTTATAAAAATATCTACTCCAAATTCCAATACTCCAAAAAATGAAAAAGTGGATCATCGCACAGAAACAACCAAACCCTCTCACTAATGCCTCACCTACATGAATCAAATGCAATTATGCCACCACTAGGTTCTAGAAGAAAAACAAAGTATTTGTTAAACTATAGAAAAGAGAGCCATTGACCTGAAACCTTGTGTTTTTGAAACAGCAAGGATGTTTCATTTATATTGAGAAAATGAAATTAATAAAAATAAACAGAGGAGACTTCGTATCTTCTAATAATAAAGATATGATATAATAAATAAAAACGTTTCTACTAATAATAATATATACATAGATGTGAGTATATGCATGTGTACATGTATGTGTGTGTAATCTAGATATCCCTTATTTCTATAATTATAAGAATACCAATAAACCCATTTAGGATGGGCCTTTTAAGTGGTTTCTCAAAAAGTTAATTTTAGTCTCAGCACACCTGTTTTTAATCTGACTACATAGAAAGAAGCCCGAGCACTTCAAACTTGTAATTGTGCCTTTACATGACATTTACATGTCGATCATGTGAAGTTACATGTAGCTGTAAGTCTAAAAATTTTATACTTGTATTCAAAAATATAGGTTAAACCATTCACTCAGTCCCTACTATATATATAGTTTCCACATTTTAGTCTCAAATGAGTAAACTATGAATTTTCTTCCCTTCACATGTATAAAAGTTAAACTTTGGTCGTTTGTGCTAACACCAGAAAAAACTTTCTGCGGTGTAAAACCACTCCAAGGACTTTCTGGCTATGACAAATTCCAACAAAAAACTGTTCACGAACTAAATTTATAGATTTCTCATGTAGGAACTAAAACTTATTGGAAACAGGAAGAGTAACAGGGACCAAATGAATAGTCTAACCTTGTTATATATTCCCACACCTGAGAATAATGAAGAGTTACCTTCGTGATGCTTATGAGAACTACGATGATCAGGGGAAAGAGTATTCCCAAAGTTAGAATTGGAATGAGATTGTAGTCCAGTGTTGCTGCTCAAAAGAGCCGGTTTGGTAGACATAGGAGCAGATTCAGTTTCTTCAGAAACAACATCACAAGCAACATCCCGCCATGAAACTGGGGCTACATCTAATTCACTATTCCTGTGTGAACATAATGCAGTATCATGCAAGCTAGGATGCTCGAGTGGCCCATCAGAATTTGAAGCATACATGTTTGGTGCCTGTGAATATCTAGCAATTGGATGCTCAATTACAGGCCATTCATCATGAAAAACTTGTTGCTCAGAATGATTTTGACAGGGAAGACCTAAACTTGACTCCAAATTTCTACATGCAGAAACTCCTGAGGTATTAAAGTTGTTCACAACATCTTGTGATGATGTTCTACCCATTCTTACAATGTCTGCCATCGAAAGATGTCCTTTTTTCACTCCTGTGATGGAGGGTTGAGGTCCTGAAGAGGCTTGGGCAGAATCCGATACGGAATGTCTTGTTATTAAGGACTGTCTTCCATTATCATTACTAAAATAATCACTGCATTAAATTTAAAATAAAACATATGGAGAGTAGTTAGAAATTTTATTTAAAAAACTAATCATTAACAGTAACAATCTAATCAAAGTGATATCAATATGTATAAAAGGCAGGCAAATAAAAACAAATATTTTCACCTTACACTATCAATTTGGTTTATACTATCAATTTGGTTTATACTATCAATCTGGTAGCTAACAAAGATACTGCAATGTCAGTAAGATACACATTTGATATAGATCCTAGGCATCAAAGCCAACGAATGTATTCACATGATTGCTATAGGTGGAGAAAAAAATACTTGAGACATAACAAGGTGTAATGAAAAGATAAAGGAAAGGTAAAGTCTTGGCTATAAAACATGATAACAAGAGTTTAATGGCCAGGGTTTTTCTCTCCAACAGCATAGGTTAAAACGCAAGAGTAGGACAAAAATTGCACCACCTATGCATCATAGTCAATTTCATACATTCGAGCAGGCTATTGGACCATAACATCATGGCCCAGCACCACTATAGTTGAACCTGGCTACTCACACCTGTTGCAGCCACTTTTGCACCAAAAAAAGTGGGTATTTTAGGCAAGCAATCTTATTATTTCTCCCACTAATTTCGTCAAAACAAAGGGTTGAAACGAAGGCTTCAATTGAAACCCTTGTTTTGCACTCTCATTTGGACACATCTCTTTGGATGAACCACACGTCCTTCATTGGCACTCTAGCACTCTCCCATGACATTGTGATTTTCAGCTAATTGATGACTGCTTTATTCATCCTTGTGATAATGCTTTATTATGTTCTCTTTCTCCGTTATTTTTTAATGCTTTGCTCTCTGTTCCGACAATTTCAACATTTTGTAATATCTAGCAGCCTGTTCTCTCAATGCAACAATGATCATTTCTCTATGAGACTCTTCTTGCCAATCTTTTGCTTTGTTCTCTATTCTCTTTTGAATTATCAAGAATTTTTTAGTTTTAGCATTTACACACCATGTTAACTATTTAATTTGTATATGTGAAAATAGTTAAAACCTAGGTATAGGATTAATTCCCTTGTATAAAATATATACATAGGTAATGTATTTATAATAAAAAATCATACAAAAAAATATGACCTAAGCCCAAACACAAACGATATTGTAACTAACGATATTGTAACTAACAATATCTAACAATTCTCATCAAGATGGTGCATATAAATAGTAAGTATCAAACTTGTTACAAATATAATCAATTATAAGTCCTTGTAAAGACTTTAGTGAAAATATTTGTTAATTGATCATTTGAGTTAACAAACTTAGATATAATCTTTTCTCAAATAAAATGACAATTGACCTTGTTAGAATACTAATTAAATAAGAGTGTGTAGAGTAATTATTAAGTCTAAGTAGGGAATAGTATGTTGGGAACTCTTCCAGCTATACCTAGTTTTGTACCTAGGTGGTCTAGTGCAGATTTTTTATCCTCCATATTCTCTTGTATCATATTTCTATCATCATAAATCGAAGATCATAAGAGAGGTTTTTCAAGCCCTCCAAAATATATATTTTCTCTTTTTTAATCATAAGTAACCTCAGTGTGTGTTAGGATATAAGGTAATAGGATATAATGGATAATGTGTGCATAATAAAAAGAAATAGATTAGGAATTAGTTGTTAGTTAGTTAGTTAGGGGGGCCTTTATAAGAAGGCAGTGAGGTCTTGAGTCAGGGGACTTTTGAACATTGTTGTATAGACAAGTTCTTTGAACCTTGTGAGGGAGGTTATGCTTCCAACACATTCTTTGTAAAGTGCCAATTCTTCTGAGAAACAAGAGAATTTTGTCTTTCATCTCTATTTTCTGTTGTTTGTGAGTGTTCTTGGTTAGGTTTCATAATTAGAAACCTAACAATTTGGTCCGACCTGTCGGATTCCGCTTGGGAGAGGACTACCGAATCTCCTTAGGAGATAGGAGAGGGCTCCCAGATCAAGAAGTTATCAAGAAAGAATGGAGGCATGGAAGACCAACGGACAGAAAATAAGCATGGCAGAATTGAAAATGAGCATGCTAGAATCGAAAATGAACATGGCAAAATACAGAAGAAATATGCAATAAATAAGAGAAATGCTGCAAGAAATCAAGATTCACATAAAGGGCTTAGGAAGAAGTAAGGAATCTTTCATGAAAGGGTAGAAAGAGGGTTCAGATGAAGAGGAGATGGAGGAAGACAGGGGTGAAAAGAATTGGAGGCAGTCGGTGGAATTGGCCAGGTTTGAGGGGCTGGACCCATTGGGATGGATCTCTCGTGCAAAGAAATTTTTTGACACCCAAAATGTTATAGAGAAGGAGGCCCAGGTCGGCTTACAGCCGCATGGAGGGAGGCACAAGCTATTGGTTTGGGGCCTGGAAAAATAAAACCAAGAACCTTTCTTGGAAAGGGCTGAAAGAGGCATCAATAATGGGATTTGGATGGGGTTTGGATGAAGAGATAGAGGCTCTAATTTTTAGAAGAAAAGAGAAACAGAAGCTACAATTTTGAGTGTTGATGGTTTTGCAAGAATTAGAGGGCAGGATAGGAGAAAAGAAAATATATGTGGAGAGGAAGGCAATGATGCAAACTGTGATGGAGACATGGGTGTGACTACTGTTGGAAAAGTTGAAAAAGCTGTTGTTTTTACTATTGTTGACAAAGTAGCAAAAGTTGTGGTTTTTACTGCTGCTGAAAAAGTTGCAAAAGCTGCTGATTTTACTGCTGCTGAGAAAGTTGCAAAAGTTGTTTTTAGTGGAGATAATGTGGTGTGAATGTCAAAACAGTAAAGACATGAAAAAAAACGCTCAGGTGGAGGAGAAAATGCAAGCAATTGGGAGCAAAAAGGAGAGGATGCCACTGACAATAATAGAGCTAGGAAGGGTGAGGAGACACCAATTTTTTCGTGGGTGAAAATAGAAGAGTTGATCACTTATGAAGGGATTGACACCCAAGATCAAACAACAGAGGCAGCAAATGCTTTTGCAGTTCAAAACACCAAAGGAGCAACAAAAGCACATCCAAACAGCAAAGAAAAGGTAGTCCAGGGGTGCAAGATTTGGCATCAAAAATCCAAAAACCTTTCTTGGAAAAATCAGGCCACAACTCTACTAAAGATAGTTGAAGAGAATAGAAGAAGCATTCTATGTGAGAGTTGGGCAGCAATAACACAAATGGGGAGTGTGGAAATTTTACATGAAAGTTTGCAAGTAGATGGAGCAGCTTCCAAAAGTGTTGTTGCTACAAGAGCCGATGAAGTCAAAGTTGAGATTTTGAGGATTTCACAAAATTTGGCTAAAAAAATCCAAGAACAGTGGATGTCATTGGAGGATGATTTGCCATCACCCAAGCCTCCAGACCTGAATTGTAGGGCAGTAGCCAGTGGGGTCCCTTTCTATGATGAAGATGAGCCATGGAACAAGCATTATTGTACCAACCTTGAGGACAAGGTTGTTTTGCAGCAAAGTGTAATGTTAGAATATAAGGTAATAGGATATAATGGGTAATGTGTGCAGAATAAAAGGAAATAGAAAATAGATTGGGAATTAGTTGTTAGTTGGTTAGTTAGTTAGGAGGGCCTTTATAAGAAGGCAATGAGGTCTTGAGTCAGGGGACTTTTGAACATTGTTGTATAGACAGGTTCTTTGAACCTTGTGAGGGAGGTTATGCTCCCAACCCATTCTTTGTAAAGTGCCAATTTTTCTGAGAAATAAGAGAATTTTGTCTTTCATCTCTATTTTCTGGTGCTCTTGGTTAGGTTTCATAATTAGAAACCTAACAATGTGTTTGGTTATTTCATGAAAGACAAGATTAAAGCTAATATGAAGAGTCTGATTGCCATGTATAAGTGACATCTCCAAATTCCAATTCTTTTAAGTAATTGTTTAAGCCAAACAAGTTTAGAAGGGACTAAGGTCATAATCCCATATTTTCCTTCTATACTAGATCTTGCCATAACACTTTGTTTATTACTTTTCTAAGAGATCAAGTTAATACCAATGAAGACACAATATTTGGAAGTGAATCTTTTATCAAAAGGAGATCCAGCCTAATTAACATTTGAATAATAGACAACTTTAGTATGGTTACTGTGACCATGTAGAAAACTTTAACATACAAATAACTACATTTCAATGATCTACACATAAAGAATTGAGAAATTGACTCACCACATTGACGGTAAAGTTAATGTCAAGACAAGTAACAGTAAGATAGTTCAACTTTCCAACTAATCTTTTGTACTTCTCGAGATCTAAGACTACCCTGATTAGGTAGGAGTTTGGTATTGGGATCCATGGGTGTGTCAACAAATTTTGAATTCATCAACACAATTTCGTTTAAAATATCTAATGCACACTTCCTTTGAAACAATACCATTGTTAGATTATACTCAATCCCCAAGAAATATCAAAGTTTTCCAAAATCTTTGGTCTGAAAGGTGTGATTTCATTACATGAGATGTCATGGTGGCGGCCATTGTCTTTAAGAACAATGTCATCAACGTATACTATTAAATTGATACACTCAACACTTGGTGGCGGCCAAAAATTTGTGTGTAACCTTTGGCCGCAAGGCAAGCTCAAAGATGATCAAAAGTAACATCAAACCCAACTTTGATAGCAAAAACCCACCAACAACCTACAATAGATTTCCTCTAACCACCCATAAATTGTCCAACTACTTTTAACTGTTTTGTAACTTCTAATTTTGAACCTTTTTTCCTAACATACACTTTAAAAGTCTTATCAATACTCCCGAGATTCCAAACAACCTTGTCCTCAAGGTGAAAATTTCAAAATTGATCACGATGGTCCTTATCTTCTCCTTCTTCAAGCTCCTCTTCCTCTTCATTCTCCCCTAAAATTAACACCCGAAGGTTCTTATCAGAACATTTTTTACCAGGATGATATGGTCCTCCACATTGAAAACATTTGCCCTCTTCTCTTTGCGTAATATATTCAAGGTAGGGTATATTTTGCCATCCCCATGTTCTATTTTCTCCTAAATGCGAACGGCTCACCTTAGACTCTAAGGTTACTCCCCCTCCATCTCTTCTAGTTGTGCTAATATGACTAGAACTCCCCGATTCAATCTGAGCCCCTTTCAATGTTTCTACCCGAGAAAACGTCCTTCATACAAATTACTTCTAATTGTTGTCCTCTCACCAGACCTTTCATCTCTAGAAACTCCTTCCACATCTCTAGCGATCTCCATGGCTCTCAATAGATCCTTAGGATTGTGTGGTGGGATCTGGTTTCTAATATTAACATGCAATCCCACAAAAAAGTATCCCATTAGTTGATCATCTGTCACGTCCGCAACTTGTACCATTAACATCTCAAATTCCCATATGTACTCTTCCACTTCACCTTTCTATCTGGCAGCAACCAGTTTTTCAAATATTGATGCCCTATCCCTTCCTCCAAACCTTCTTACTAATGCTTCTGGCAATTACTCCCATGAAGGATTTTTGGTTTTCTTCCTCCAAAATCCGAAACAATGACTGGCTCCACCTTCCATACTAAAGAAGGCCAACTTAATTTGCTCCCTAGGTGAAACCTCCTAGACTTCAAAAAAATTTCCAGCCCTAGATATCCATCCCACCATTTGGACCCCTCCCTTAAACGAAGGAAGTTCCACTTTTTCCATCCAGCCCTACTAGTAGCCCTAGATATCCATCCCACCATTTGGACCCCTCCCTTAAACGAAGGAAGTTCCACTTTTTCCATCCAGCCCTACTGGTATTCTCTTTTGCCTTCCTCCCATTCATCACCAATATCTTCTCTTCTTCCTACTCTATCCCCATTTACAGAAACTCTGCTTCCTTCATACCTCCTTTCAATATTCTTCACTCTGTGCATAACATCCTATATCATATCACTAAGCCTTTGAAAGTTGTCTCTGGATTCCTCCCTCATTTCCTCAATTATCCTCCCTACTATGCTCACTATACTCTCCATGATTGTCTATGGTGTTTTTGATTTTGATCCGACAGGTCGGACCAATTGTTAGGTTTCTTGGAGACAAGAAACCAAATTTCAATTTAATTTAAGAAATCATCACACAAATCTTACTGCACAATGTATTATCACACTTTAATTAGGAAAAACATAATACAGAAAACATCCAACAGCTTCCAAGGGAAGAAATTCCCTTCTACATGGGACAAGCCCTATTCTGAAACAAAAATACACACCTGTAGGAGGAACCGTTTCCTCCTTAAAAGATAACCACCACTAGACTAAATAACTTCCTCTAACCACCCATAAACTGTCCAACTACTGTTAACTGTTTTGTAACTTCTAATTTTGAACATTTTTCCTAACATACACCTTAAAAGTCTTATCACTTTCCCCTCTTATACATGTACATATCGAATACCCTTTCCAATACACCAATTTGGAAAAAAAAAATCATTTCCACCATAACAAGCAAAAGAAAAAAAAAATATTCAAAGGAAGGAAAAAATGGACAGAACAATCAATAATAGAACAATCAAAATATCAAAATAACACATGGATTATCCCATGGAATAAACTGTGACATTAAACCACACTCCATCAACAGTAACAATTTGAATTCACATAAGCTACCAAATTGCATTAGAAAACTCACCTTTTAATACTTTTCACCAAATCATGAGTTGTAGGACCCATAACTGAAGCACTAACACATACTGACTCACCCTCCCCCTTGCCATTAGCTTTATAATGCTCTGACATTAAGTTACACATATTTGACAAGGTAAGGCAATGCAATAGTAAAAAACCACGTCAAAATACTAGCTGCGTGTACCAGAAATTGCATGATGTTCCGCAATCAGAGAAGATACCGTTATAAGTCACATGTGTTAATCCACTTTGCACAACACTGCAATCTCTGCCAGTTTTGCCTCTGCGACTCAACCCTGCATTCTTACCCCTAGTCCTTGAATTGAAGGGCCCCTTCATTTGTAGTTTAAAAAGCAAACAGATTATTCATCCCACAATTGGCTCAACCTTATCTCAATGATCATGAACAATGTCATACGAGGAATACCTCTTTTTTCTTTTCACGTTTATTTTTCACCTCATGAAATGTATCTGCAGTTAAGATATTGGAAACTACCAAGCTTAAAGATATATAAATCATGCCAACAATTCATAGATCATAACACTCAGAGTAAGATTTTTAAGTCGCCACTGTAGGTACAACATAAAATAATTATTACATAAGCCAATTACTTAATTATAAGAGAATTCATAATTGGATGGCATGGTGGTATTTGGTAAACATTCACAATATCAATGCATCCTAATTAGATTCAAATAAATAAAAGGATGCAGGATTGTCACTCACGGAAAATACACATGTTATAATAAATAAAACTAACAATTTAATTTTCATGCACCATCCTTGAAATGATTTTAGTTCTGTAACCGCATGAACTAAAACTTCTAGGATAGTCATTATAAAAGCGCCGACACGTTACAATTAATTTCACAGATAAATAATGCAGATAAATCATAATACACAAAATGAAGTCAGAGAAATCACTTTTAGACTATTATTTCTTTCTTTCAATTTCTGAAATAGCGTACGGAAACATCAATCTCCACAGAATCATAACACAAACTTAAAATATAAAAGGAAGCAAACACTTTCTCGTCTTCATCAATTTCTCATGCAACAAAACAACGAGAAAAGGAAAAAAAACAAGACGTTCCACTGCAACAACAAAAAGGAGCACAGTATCGAAGAGCAAAACCTTGAGAGAGAAGCTTCTCAACGGCGCGGTTTACGTCCATGTCACATTCCTCGAGCACAGCGTAGATCTCATGCTCCGTGCAGTCTACGATCTCCTTCACGCTCTGCACCACCTTCTCCGTCGCCACCGGCATGGCGCTCTCCGTTGCAACGTGTTCTCCGCCGCCGTTCATGTTTCTTCTTTCACTTCCCGTTCTTCACCCTCCGTAGGTTTTGTCTCAGTTTCTATCCCTTTCAGCCAGAATACTCTGATCAAACAAATGGAACCTTTTCGCACACACACACACCTTTTCAACTTCTCGCGCTTCAGCTTTATATATAGCGGTTTTTTTTTTCTGTGACTTGTGGACTGCGGTTGAGTAATCCACACAGTCGCAGGCACACGCTGTTGTCACGAACTGTGATGTTTGGGGCTCTCACGGTCCAGGCTTGTTTAAGCACATTTTCGCCACGTCTTTGAAAATATGACTGTGATTGGTTGATGTGGGGAAGAGTGGGAATGACGAGGGAGATTAGATGCTTGGAGGATGAAATTTTAAGATTTGTTTTTATTATTTTAATATATTCTTATTCTTGTTAATATATTCTTATTCTTATTCCTTCATATTTAAAATAAAGTTTTTCTAATTTTAAGATTTAAATTTTTATGACCTCGAGATTGAGATAAAAAGATAATATAGTTTTATAATTTATAAAAGTTAATATTATGAATTCACTTCTAGGTTTCTTCTTACCTTTTTTATATTTCTAGCATAAAATTAATGATTGTATTTTAATCATAATAAAAAATTAAATATATTTTCGGTTCTTAATTTTTTAGTGAAAATTTAAATTATTTTTTTTCTTTTAAATTTAGTTCATTATTTAGAATTATGTGAATTTAATTCTATTAATCAAAATTTAAGATTTTAAACACATTTTTTAATTAATATCGAAAAATATATATCAAACAATAAAAACAATTTAAATATTATTATAAAATATGTTTGAAACGTCAAATAAAGTTAATAAAATTTAGTTGAAAGGTCTAAATTCACACATTTCTAAAGTTGAGAAATTAAATTTGATCAAAATTTTGAAGATAGACAAATTCTAATTTTCACATAAAGTTAAAGGATACAAAACATATTGAACATAAAACTTAAGTTCGGACTAGTAGAAGTAACATAAGTAATGAGGTACACTAAATTATTTAGTATGAAAAAAAAAATACAAGAAGGAAGAGTTAAGTTATATTTTAAAAAATTATCAGTTTTTCACATGTATCACATGTAGAAGTAACATAAGACAATATTGAAATGAATGTAGATATTAATAAGATGTTTTTGCAAAATTGGTTTTATATTTTTCCTTCTTTCTTTTATTAGTTAATAGTTCTATAAAGGTTTATTTTATAAGTTATGACGAGTTTCACTATGAAAACTCATGCCGCAAAGTTCACATAAGTATTATTTTCTAAGTAACTTGTAATTCAACTAAATATTATTTCAACACATTACTTTTGACTTAATTCGAATATTTTTTTTTAGCTCTTAATCACTCTTAATTAACTCGAGTGCGTTGAAGTTTTTCTTATAAGTCACTTATGACTTAAATAAGTATTGTTGTGACAAGTTGCTCCTAACTTGTTAAACACAATATTTGAGTGATCAACAAATCACAGTTTTAACTTATTAAAGACAACAATATGATTACAAATAATGTTTTAGCAAAGTTTTAAGACAACAAAATTTCAATACAATTTTGGCATTTACAAAATGATCATTTTGGTTCTTCTTATCTTTTAAAAGAGTCTTTATATAAAACTTTATAAGAGATGACCCTTGCAAACCTTTTTTTGTACATTAAGTAACTTTTAATTTACTTAAATGTCTTCTTCTTCTTGTTATTGTTGTCCAACTTTGATGTAGAGAACCATTGAATATGAAACATTAAATTTTTTTTATCTTCTTTATGTAACATCTTTGATAGTTCATAGTTGACAACATTTATATCCATGTGTTGCATAGTTTTTTACTTCTTTAAGTGACAAAATAAAACATCTTACTAAATATAGATTGGTTGGAGTTGACATGCTTATGTTTTAAAGTTAACAAAAATTTCAACTTTAGCTTGAATCTTAAGAGATATTTGAATGTCTTTGAACTTGAGTGCAAATCTCTTGACAATAAATAATGAAAAAATTATATGCATCATTAAACTCAAGCTTTGAAATATTCTTCATGTATGTCAACTTAAAGTCTTGGTATACTTATTGCCAACTTGAAGTCTTTTTCTATACTTATAGTTTGATTGATCTTCAATTACTTATCAATTGAAGTGAAACTTTGTTGTCAGATAAAGCACATGCACTCATAATCTTATTTAGTGATTGTCAAATGCAGCTGCTACATTTTTTTAAGCTCTAAATTCAATCAAAACATTCAAGGTGTTCAACTTTTGCCCCAACATTTAATCATATTTAGCACATTTAATCTCACACAACAATAAAATATTAAAAAACCTAATTCAAGTCATGGGACAAGACAAGTTGCCCATACTTTAACCCGTACAAACTACAAGTTATGTAAAATGAGCTTGCATCATATGTAATTCTATTTTGGATATGTGGAAAATTGGACTTAAATGTCTAATCCATCAACATTTTGTTTTAATGTAGATTATTGACTAACTCATATAACTCATCCACATTATCATTCCTAACTTTTCCCATAAACAAATTAGAGCATATTGCAAATTATACACGATAGGTCTATGTGGATTAGTGGAGATAGATGTTCTATTAAGTGGTGAGAAGATGATGTTGGTCTTACATATCTCGACATGAGAATACGTGTAAACTTAGGTTCTAATAAATTTATTATTCTATGGTTTATTTATAAATCTAAGTATTGGTTTAGATCAAATTTTACTCTATGATGATGAAGTATATTTAATAGGAGTTTTTCAAAAGACATCACTTATTATTCCAGTTGTATCTTTGATGTGTAGATTTATGTGTTATTTTTATAATTATTTTATATTAATATTTTAATGAAACTAAATTAATTGTTTTTAACTTACTAATAATAATATTTCATATATATATATATATATATATATATATATATATATATATATATATATATATATATATATATATATATATAATATTTATGTGAGTTGTTAATGTGTTGCAATAAATAATCTATATATGTAAATATAATGGTGGTATCATTTATATATGTAAAATTACAAAAGAAGACATATGTAAGAAAAATTTATTTGTGATTTATTATTAAATATTTGTGTTTATATACCTATTATATATGTTTAACTTATATTTTGAAATGTTATATAGTTTTACATTGGATAGGATATAGATAAAATTTCATTAAATCTTCACATTATTTGTGTAGTTATTAACAAAAAATATCTACACATGTCTTTAATATTTTTTATTATTAAATTACTTTTGTTCTCAACTGATTTAGTAATAAGTGAAATAAAAGTATTACTAAATTAAACTAATCCAATTTGTATCTCAATTGGATAAAATCATGTTATCGTAATCAGGTATATTTAATTTCACATATTAAAAGTGTTTCGGTTTTTATTTTGTGGGACTGAGATGTTAACTTTTCCGACGTGTTTTCCTTATCTTTAATCGTCTGGAGCGCCTGAATCACCTGTCTTCCTTCTTGACAGAGGGGGAGGTACGTAAATAATAATATATTTAAAAGGCTTTGCGGTAGTCAAACACATTGACTAATAATTAAACCAGACAATCAAATTCAATAATAGCGGTTAATTGTCCATTGATACCATATTCTCGTTCCATTTGACCTGTCAGTCACTCATAAATAGCGTATATTCGCATTTAATATGACCATTAAACATATTAATTGGTCATTAATGATTTTTACATTTCCTGGTTAGTGTTTGTTTGACCACCAGTCGGTTTCCTGTTTTGGACGCAGATTCTTCTTAGCCGGTCGGTCACCGGGGTATAGTACATTAAGCCCCCAAAGCCCCGAGTAGTTGTTTTCAGGTGCGAAGGGGTTTAAATATGCCGGACGAGAATGGGAGTTCACAAGTAGCGTTTACCTCTCGGTTTTTTCTTCAACGAGAAGGATTTACCTCTCGGCTAAGAGGGATTTACCGCTCGGTCTTTGTCTTCAACTTTTTGGTTGATGAGAGGGATTTACCTCTCGGTTTTTTCTTCAACGATAGGGATTTACCTCCCGGCCGAGAGGGATTTACCGCTCGATCTTTGTGTTCAACTTTCTGGTTGACGAGAGGGATTTACCTCTCGATTTTTTCTACAACGAGAGGGGTTTACCTCTCGGCTGAGAAGGATTTACCATTCGGTCTTTGACATGAACCGAGAGGGATTTATCTCTCCAGCCTTCAACATCATCTTTTTTGGTTACCAGGAGGATATTATGAGCATTGATGTGGTGCGCCAGTGAACTCTTTTCTATTTATAAAGCTTTTAATTTCTAATATAATCATTTAAGATATTAAATTATTTAATCAAAGAATAGGATAAATTTTTGATGATTTTGTAGAAAATAATTATCAAGTATGTTTGAACATAACCGAGTGCGGTGGTCGTTGTGATTGCGAAAGCTGGATCGAACGATGCGATTGTCGTCTCAAGTATTGCTCGCTGGGTAAGGAAGAAGGAGCATTGGCCGATGCTCATCTTGCCGTCTGTGATGGCGACGAGGTCCAGGAAGTGGAGGCCGTTGCAGACGCCACCGGTGACGAGCCTTAAGCAAGAAGCCAACGATGACAGACCCTTTATCTACAATGCTATCAATTGCTTTAAGAATTGCTTTCATCATGAATTGGATGATGGAAATCATTGGATCAGAACCCTACAGAAAAAGAGTTCCCCGATATGATAAACGAGGTTAATGTAGACCGCAAGAGCCATAGAATTTGTTGAGTTTTTAAACTCAATGCCAGGTAAATATATTATTACATGTAAATGCTTTCAACCCATGATTTTCTTCCAGAGATTAACAAAAAGCTAAAGGTTCCCGACATATTTTTATAATGATATATTTATTTTATTTATTTATTTTTATTATATATCACTATATACATTTTCTAATGATATAATGAAAAAAGTGTTTGTAATGCTCTCAAACAATTTACGGGTAGGTTTTTATTATTTTATTTTCAAATAAAAAATACTTATTTTGTTGACAAAACTTCATGTAGAGATGATGACTCATGTGGTGTAGTAGGTTTGTGGTGTTGATTTAAAATAGCGATGTCAATACCGAACTCTCAACTTAGTTTCTGATAATCTTTCTAGTGCTTTGTTGTTTATCCATGCTCCTCGTGGTCACCGTTTGGGTTTGTCACTCGGCTCCACGGTGGGCGCCAAAATGTTTCGGTTTTTATTTTATGGGACCGAGATGCTAACCTTTTCGACGTGTCTTCCTTGCCTTTAACCACCTGGAGCGCTTGAATCACCTGCCTTCCTTCTTGACAGAGGGGGGAGGTACCTGCAAAAGGCACTCCGACGCTCAAGTTAGGAACCTTTTGATAAGCCTCAACTCGCATTTAATATGACCATTAAACATATTAATTGATCATTAATGATTTTTACCTTTCCTGATTAATGTTTGTCTGACCACCGGTCGATTTCCTGTTTTGGACCCAGATTCTTCTTAACCAATTGGTCACGGGAATATAGTAAAAAAAGTATAATTTTCTTAAAAATTCAAAACAAAAACAGTTTTTTGTTATAATCTTATATTTAAACTATTTAAGATATTTGATGCGATATTTGAATATTGTAATATTAAAACAAACAACTAGCTAATGTTATATTTATCTCAACCCATGGTTGCATAAATATAAAATTTAGGCTTAATTGTATTTTTTATTTCTGAAATTGAAGTAATTTTGATTTTGATTCATTAAATTTAAATAAGTATTTATAAATATTTTAATTTGAAAAAGATATTATTTTAATGTTTACATTAAATATTTTTAATCTCTTAAATTTAATATTTAAGGACTAAAAACTATATTTAGATTTTTTTTTTCTTTTAAATTTGAGGATCAGAATAAAAATCTACCTTAAATATAGGGGGACAAAACAATTAAACCAAAATTTTTATTACCAATATTCATAACAAAATTGAGGCAATATTATAGGACTCTAGTGAATTGCATATTTTGGAAATTGACCTAATGTTGAGCGACTTATAACTTTTTTGTGACTGGACTTTAAAAAATGGTGTTGATAGAATAATATGAAAAATATTGGTTCCAATTATTGTAGGATGTGATGTGATCATAGTCACGGTGTCTCAATCCATGGATAGGTGATGACTTGTATGGCTATGCATGGATGATCATATTATTCGAGGATAAAGAACTAATGGTCAAATATTCAGGCATCTCTTTAAATAATATATTTAAGAACTGAGTGAAGTAAAATAGAATTTCACACTCTTTTTGTTTAAAAAAAACGGAAATCAAGGTTTTTCTTCAGAATTTATGAACTCGAATGGAAGTAATTAATAAACAAGTATTTTAAAATATATGCAAAGATTTTATATATAAAAACATTAAAATATATATTTATTGGTTTAACTAAATTTTAAGAACTTCTAAATTTAAATATTTTAATTGAATCTCCATTACATATTTGATATTTGTATACAAATTATTTTTTATAAATAATCGATTTAATATAATAAATATTGATATATTTTATTTTAATATAATAAAAAATTACAATTTTAATAAAAAATCAAATTTTGTTTAAATTTCATTAATGATTATGATAATTAAAATGTGTTTGAGTTTTAGCTATTGTCTTTTTTTTAGTAATTGTCATATGTATTTATTAGAAGAAATAAAATTAATGATAATATATGATTACAATGAAGGGAGTCTTTTTGATCTTTGCTTGTTTTTGCACATATTTGAAATATATATATATATATACATCAGCGTGAGGGTGTGTGTTGGAAGTCCCACATCGACTACAGATAAGGTCAATTTATAACATATAAGTGGGGTACAGACCTCACCTTACAAGTCGGTTTTGTGGGGGTTGAATTAGGCCTAGAATCCACTTCTAACACACACACACATATATATATATATATATATATATATATATTAAGTGTAGGGATAGGAGAAAAACACGTTTAAGAAATAGAGAGAAAATGTCATGTAAAAGTTGAACGTATTAGATAATACAAATGTTTCACTAAGTGTAAGTGTGGGGAAGTATTGTAGATATTATGTATAATTGTATTTGGTAGATGTTATGTGTGGTTAGGTGGAGTAGATGTTAATGTGTGATGTTATGAAGGATAAACTATTTAAGTGTGGGTGAACCAAATAGATGATATAAGATAAGTGTAGTAGATGGAGTGTTTAGTTAATATTACATAGAGACAACGTGATAACTAAAAATACTAACTTGGAATGACCGTGTTAGGTGAAAATTGCACTAGCTAGATGTTAAATGCAATTACACATAGTAGACAAAT
This sequence comes from Vigna radiata var. radiata, assembly GCF_000741045.1. Taxonomy (NCBI): domain Eukaryota; kingdom Viridiplantae; phylum Streptophyta; class Magnoliopsida; order Fabales; family Fabaceae; genus Vigna; species Vigna radiata. The sequence goes on along the minus strand of NW_014542359.1, from coordinate 210,481 downwards.
GTTTTAAATGAAAAAAAAAAAAAAACGCACGGTTAAAGAATAGATAACAATAAAGACATGGTGAATTTGTTTTATGTTAAAATTGGTTTTTTTTAATAAACTTTTATTTTTAAAAATTTATTTAATAAGTCTGAAAAATAACTTGAAATAAAAGCACGTAAACATGGATTAAGAAAGAGAAACTTGCATATAAATTATTTTTATATTGGTTCAAATCAAAATATTTTATGTTCAATTGTTAATTACTTTAAAAAAAATAAGTAAACAAGTTACAACAATGGAGTAAAGTGTAAGTTCAAAAAACACCTCTATCAAATTTTTGACTGTTGGGGTATTGATTTTGTTGGGCTTTTTCCACCATCATTTAATAATGAATATATTTTGGTGATTGTTGATTATGTGAGTAAATGGGTTAAAGCTATAGCATGTCCAAAGAATGATGCCAATACGGTGATTAAATTCTTGAAAAGGCAAATCTTTTCACGTTTTGGAACCCCCAAGGTACTTATTAGTGATGAGGGTTCTCATTTTTGTAATGCTCAGCTTGCTAAGCTACTTAGACATTATGGGGTGAAACATAAAGTGATTGCACCTTATCACCCACAAACAAATGGTCAAGCTGAAGTTTCCAACAGGAAAATCAAGAGGATATTAGAGAAGACAATGGCTTTTTCACGAAAGGATTGGTCACATAAATTAGATAATGCTCTTTGGGCATATAGGACAACTATGAAGACTTCCATGGGGTTATCACCTTTTCAGATGGTATATGGGAAAGCATGTCACTTACCAGTGGAGACGGAACATAAGGCTTTGTGGGATTTGAAACTTTTAAATTTTGATTTTCATGAAATTCAAAGCAAGCGAAGAAATCAATTGTTAGAGCTTGAAGAGATGTGGTTACATGCATATGACTCATCTAGGAGCTATAAAGAGAAGGTGAAATTTTATCATGACAGAAAGTTGATAAAGAGAGTCTTCACTCCAGGACAACAGGTGCTATTATTTAATTCACGGTTGAAGTTATTTCCTGGAAAATTGAAATCAAAATGGTCGGGACCTTTTGTGATAAAGCGTGTGTTGCCGAATGAAGCTGTGGAATTAGAAACTCCAGATAATGATGTTCAGCAGTGGAGTTGGGTGGTAAATGGTCAGAGGCTCAAACATTATTTGGGAGGAGAGATGGAGCAATTCTCCACGATAATGATGTTGGTGGATCCATGAGGTTCGGGTCATGCTCGTGACGTTAAACAAACGCTTTTGGGAGGCAACCCAGGTTTTATTTTTCTTTTCTTTGTACTTTGAATTAGTAGTATAGGTTCATTTTATGTTTGTGCCTATGCTTGGCTTGTACACTGATTCTGATAATGGTTCAATTTTATTGCATGATGAGTTATTTACTACTGATGATTGATTGTGGATGATGATTGAGAACGTGTGAATGATGATATCCAGGTTGATGTTTCACTAATTATGTGAACAAATGAGTAAGTGATTCATGATTGTGATTTTGAGGCTAAGCAGGATTCATGAATGACAAGTGAGAAAGCATGATTGTGTGAGGTATTGAGCTTCAGAGTTTTTGTTGATGTGTGCATTGTTCACAGGGAATCATGAATGATATTGACTTAATCTTGATAATTGATTGAATTGCATGTGTATGTCATATGATCAAGGCCATGCTTGGAAAGCCCTTAATTAGCCAAACTTTCACCCAAAGAATTTTAAATGATATACCATTCTTGAACCTTGGCCTTAAACAGTATGAAAACCCTTGTTTGAATTGAATTACCTTGAGTTGGGTTGAGGATAATTGTATGTGTTGAAAAGGTTCAAGTTTGGGGTTGTATGGGGAAAGTAAAAGGCAAAAGAAAAAGCATTGAGTTCAAAAGTAAAAAAAAAAAAAGAAAAATGCATGAGAAAGAAAAAGAAAAGAAGAAAAGAGAAAAAACATGTAAAGTGAACTCAATGTAAAAGGAAAAAGGGAAGAAGTTGGAAATGAGTGAGATTGGTTAAAAAGAGAGTATGCTTGAACTTTGAATGATGATTTAAACTCTCTTAACTCAAGGATTTTGTATTCTAGAAAAACCAATTTTTCTTGATAGTCCAGCCACATTACAAGCCTTGGAAAAAGTCCTTGCGATGACATTTGCATGTGAAGATTTTGATTGTTTTAGATGAATGGCAATATTGTTTTATGTGACATGTGAACAGTAGAGAGTAGAGTGACCTCCTAAACACTTGAGTGATTGAGTGAAACACTTGCTTGGTGAGAATTGTTAAATCCATGTTTACATCTATGCTTAGTTGATTGATCATTCATGAACAAAACATCTGTTGGAAAAAGATTGATTATGTGAACTAAATTGGATTGTAAACATGCATGCATCTTTATAGGATTGCACTGAAATCTGAATTGTATAATAACTTGTTGTGAGAAAAAGGAATTTTGAAAAGTGTGAATGATTTGATGAAGAAGTGGAAAACCAAGTGTTGTCTTGTTTGCTTGAGGACAAGCAAAGTTCTAAGTTTGGGGTTGTGATAACAGTCTAAAAATCGTTCTTTTGATACTTAAATTTGATATTAAAACACACCCTTTATGGCTTAGAATGAGCTTTAAATCAAGTAAAACACTTAGTTGTGTCTTGTGAGAGTTAAAAGTTGGTTTTAGAGATATTATGCTTGTTTTACATTGTTTTACAGGGTTTTAAGGTGAATTGAAGATGGAAGTGAAGTGAGGTGGACTTAGACCCATGAAAGAAGGAGAAAAATGATGAAAAGAAGGGTCAAGTGAGCCATGAAGCGTCAGAATGGACCGCTGAGCGCTTAGAGCGATTTGAGGAAAACCGCTCAGCGGCAAAACTAACCGTTGAGCGGTCAAAGCGGCAAGAGGGAAACCGCTGAGCGGTGAACTTAGGTGCCTGGATGGTTGTTTGTTTTTATTAGCTAGATTTTGTAATCTTTCTGTTATCTTTTTGGGCTTATATATAGCCCCAGTGCGAATCAAAAGGGGATTCTTTTGGCAGAGAGAAACATTCAGAGTTATTCCACATACCTTGGAGGAGATTTCTTGGATGCTTAGGCTCCTTTTTATCAAATCTAGGGTTTGCTTTTCCATTCTTTCATTATTTTCATCTAGTTTCACCATGACAATGGTGAACTAAACCCTTTGTTGTTAGGGAACAATGTAATCTTTTGAAACTCTCATATATCGAAATTCTTATTTATTTCATATGCTTGTCATATACTTGTTTATCAATTGTTGGGTTTTCATCTATGCTTAATGCTTTTATTGTTTAACTCATTCAGTAAAAGTTGTTTGTCTTTATTGATACGGGGACGTACGGTAATGTCATGAACTGGTGAGAAATTCCTTGATTATGCTAATACCTCTTAGGGATAAGGGTAGGACGACCAATTGTATTTTGCTTCCGTCCACATTGCATTATTAGTTACTAGGGGAGGCTAGGGATAACAAGTCGGTAATTAATAATAGACTCTTTTCACCAAGGGATTAAGTTAAGGGTAGGCTAGAAAGTTTGCATGGCAATTGGATAAATAAGTGAAGTAAATAAGAAAAATATACATATGAGAGTGAATAAGATGAAATTGTAAACCCCAACAACACCATTCATCCATAGTTTTTTTTAAAGCCAATTGAATCACTGCATTTGCATGTTTACCTTTGTTCTTTGCATACAAACACCAACTTAATTCTTTTCTCAAGTTTTACGCGATTTGTTTACTTGAAAAGTAAGGCCTAAGAGTCCTTTGGGAAACGATACTTGGACTTACCCATTTATATTACTTGATAACGATTTGGTACACTTGCCAGGGACTTAACATGTCACACCTACCGTTGAGCGGTGAACCCAGCACTGAGCGCTGTACTTTAGACTTGGGCTTGTTTTCTGTAATTTTTCACAATTTGTAAATAGATCAGTGCAACCCTTAGAGGTCATCCTTTGATAGAAAGAACACAAAAAACCTTCTTCACTCTTAGGAGGCGGATTTTGGATGCGAAAGCTCCGATCTACAACTTTTAGGATTTTATCTTTCACTCTTTTCATTTATTCCATTTAGTTTCACCATGTCCATGGTGAACTAAACTCCATTGTTGTTGGGGGAACGATGTAATCGTATTTGAAACTCTCTTATATTGAAATTCTTACTTTATTCATATGTTTTGTTTATCATTTGTTTGAGTTTTTCCTCTGTTATAATTCATGCTTTGTTTAAGACATTATTCAAACGCATAATCTTTGATGTTTTCTATATGGACACATATAGTTAGGTCTAGACATGGGAAATTCTCTTGATAGCAATATTACCTAGACATAGGAATAGGAGGATCAATTGCCTTAAGCTTTTGTGCAAATGCATGAATAATTGCTAGGGAGACTAGACATAGTAAACTAGTAATTATGAGTAGGCTTTTTTCACCAAGTCATTGGGATTAGGGTAAATTAGAAAGTGGCATGAACATTGATAACAAAGTCAAATTTAGTAAGAATAGTATATATTTGAGAGTGGATTAGGATGAAACCGTATACCCCCATAACATCATTCATTCATATCGTTCAACTGTCAATTGACCAACCTTTGCATGCATTTTATTTTCAATTTTGCATTTAAGACTCAAATTGTCATTTATTCAAGTTTTATGATTTCAAAACATCACACGAACGTTTAGGCCTAAGAGTCCTTTGGGAAATGATACTCAGACTTACCGTTTTAATATTACTTGATACGATCTGGTACACTTGCCAGAGCCTTAACAGTAATGCATGATAAATTGTTAGGGATACAAGACATTGTAAACTAGTAATTAGGAGTAGGCTCTCTTCACCAAGACATTCAGTTTAATGTAAATTAGAAAGTGACATTAACATTAATGAAGGAGTAGAATTCGTAAATACGTGAGAGTGGATAGGATAAAGTCGGAAACCCTAACAACAAAATTCATCCATATAATTCACCTGCATTTATTCTTTGGTCAATTGATCAAACCTTTTTTAATTTCGTTTTTGCATATAAACCCTATATTTCGTTTTTCAAGTCTTAAATAATCAACAAATCACATGAGTGTCTAGGCCAATGAGTCTCTAGGGAAACGATATTCGGACTTACCATTTATATTACTTGATATGATTTAGTACACTTGTCGGAATCTTAACAAACAACAAGCCAGCTTCCAGAACCTCCTAACCACATCAACACCGCCCTTGCCCAAATCCTTCCCAAAATAGACCAACCACAATCACCATCCTTCGAGTTGTGAATATCTTTGTTTCCACCTTTTTTACGTTCATCAAATAAGGGAGAGAAAAGTAGAGAAATTGCATTAAACAACAACTCTTAAGAGAACTCTAAAACTCTTCACTACATTGATTATTTATTCATCACTTATTTTTACAACAATTTCATTAGCACATTTTTATGATTATATATATCTTCATGTTTCATATATTTTCCTTAATAATTTAGTTTCATTCATGCAATCTAATCCAATCCAATGATGATGACTTATGGAAGACATAAATCATTCATAGCATATTTAAATGATAAATACTAATGCTTTAATATCATAATATGTCATGTGATTAAATGCCTGAATGTTGTGATGAAAATATAATAAGTCATGCGATTGAATGCTTGAATGTTGTGATAAAAATAGATTATCAGATTCAAGGGAAGTATAGTTCTTAAATCCTACAAAGACTGTTTTAATATCAGGGGGATCTAGGAGTAAGGGGGAGCACACCTAAAATATACATCGTTTAGTAAGATAAAAAAAACCTTGACAATATCCAGACGTTTTCAAAATCATCATTAAACATATTTCGTTTAGCATGAATATTTGTTAAACATAAAAAAAGGGGAAGATTGTTGAGACAAGATCATCTAGAAAAACTAGGCTATCTAGCAACTCTAGTTTTGAAGTTTAATAATAAGCATTAAACGAAATATCTTTTCAGAAACAAAAGTGCCCACTTGACCAAAAGCATTTAAAGTTTTTCAAAATGAAAACATAAAGTTATATACGCGAAGCTATGCAAATCATCCAACTGCCAATATAAAGTCTTTTCAAAATAAGAACATGCAAAACAACGTTTCCCTGAATTCTATATTGTCTAGCATGTTGTTCAAAGGAAGCCTCTAATCAAAAGAAAAGCCTACATAAATCCCTTATGTCAATATGCTTAAGAATTTCTATTCATGTGAGAATTTTCTTTTGTTGGAAAAAGAAGTCAAGCTAATTGTAACTAGAAATTTTTTTCTTACTCTCTTTAATTATGTATTTCTCTTCTTTTTATGTTGTGATGAACTAAATTGATGTATACTACATGATATTTTCAACATGTGTTGGATGATTCTAAAGATAAAAAGGAAGTTATCATTTTCCCAAAATCACAATTGTTAATAAAAAATCGATATCATCATTTTCTTCTTGTGCCAAAGGTTAATATTTTTATCAATACATATATGTTATGCACATTAGTAATACAATCTTGGTTGAAGCAAGTATACTTTTGTTAAAATAAACAAACTTTAATATATTAATAGGTTATGTTTGTTAGGAAACAGGTAGGTTTCATTTTACACCAAGAGGGGGGGTGAATTGGTGTTAGTTCAAAATCAAAATCTTATCGCAATCTTGGTATGAAAATTCAAAGCTTTAAATCTTTCCTTGAAATGCAAGTAATTAAAATTCAATGCAGCGAAAAAACGCAGTTGACTGCTAAGCAAATATAGTCGACTGGAAATAAAGAGTGCAGAGATAGAGAAAATCAAACACTGGTTTTTATACTGGTTCAGCCAATAATTCCTACATCCAGTGTCCTTCCAACCCAGGAAGTAAATGCACTATAATGGTTGCGGTGTTTACAACAAGGAATTTATAGAAGCACCACGCAAAAATATAAATCTCCTCTCTAACCCAAAACCAAATATAATTGCACACACAAAACCAGAATTGCAGCAAGAATCCCCTCTTCTGCAATCTGCACCCACGTCGAACAATCCTCAACGTGTCACCAGCACTTTTCACAGGATGCCAAGCCTATCACAGCAGACTTCACAGGTTGTCAAGCCTTCAATCAAACGCAACAGTCTTCACAGGATGCCAAGCCTTCAAGATCAAACAGAAGCACCTTCTTTGTGCAGATATTGATCAAGTAGTATGAGCAATTGACTCCTCCCTTTGAATCTCTCTCAAGCAAGATCACCACCGTCTTTTTGGAGAATTCTTAGAGCTTCTAAAATAAAGAATTCAATCTAAAACAAGAAAATGAAAATGTCATATCACAAAAGTCATAAAATAATTCGCGTTCTGTCTATTTATAGTTTTCTGTTATATTAGATTGCTTCTCAGTCGAATAGCCTACTAATACAGTCGAATGTATTAAGACAATTATAACAGACAGTGAACACAAAGGCTCCTCAATCAACAAAATCAATACACATTTATTACAGTTGACCAGGTCACATAGTCTTAACTAACTTTTGAAAAATATAGTCGTTGGAGCATGTAGGCTTAACAGAATTTCAAACAGATCAATAACACAGTCGAATATGTGATCCACAATGTCGACTGACACATGAAAAATCACTTTGAAATTCTTTTCAACATAAAATCTCATATAGCACTGGTTCACAAAATCTGTACAAAGATTTTAGCATAGTCGAAACCATTATGAGTGTATTCGACTGGACTAGAACTTTGTCACAACAAATATAAGTTTATAAGGTGCTTATGATCTTTTCTTTCAGAAATGTGTAGTAATCAAAAACATTTTATTTCACATTTCAATACAAGCATGTTCGACAAATATAACACTCAATCAATCATAGGAACATACATTGTAAATCAACAAAACATGTTCAACAGATATAACAAACACTTCAAAACAAGAACATGTAATACTGGAACATGTGTACTGTTATTAAGCATTGTGTTGTCATCATCAAAAACTAGTTTGATATAGAGTTTGTGTTGTCAACAATCTTAACAATGTTAACATTATTGTTTTACCGCGTTTAAGGTATTGACATTGTCTTTGCATTAAGAGAAAGAACATACTTCTATACATGGAAACCTTGATATTGTTGTCATTTAGAAAGTTTAAACAATTAAAATTACAATACAACTAAAATTTAAAATGTCTAATTTGAGAGTCTTGAATTTATTTTGTCTCCTCCAAATGTCTCAAATTGTGTTTACAAAATTTTCCCTGAAAATAATAATGCAAATAATTAGCTCAGAAAATTCAAATTAATTAAAATTAGAATTTCAGGTCAAATTAAGCATAATTAGGAAAAACGGGAAAATACCGGACAATTAAGCACAATTCCCCGATTAATTCTAGCACAATAAACTAAGTGAAATCAATAAAATATTAACTCATCATACACCTTACATCATTCATCCATAGGGTTAGTACACCCTTTCCGCGAGGTTAGTACACCTCACATTATTCATCCAATGGGTTGGTACACCCTCCGCGAGGTTTGTACACCTCACATCATTCATCCATAGGGTTAGTACACCCTTTCTGCGAGGTTAGTACACCTCACTCATTCATCCATAGGGTTAGTACACCCTTTCCACGAGGTT
>NW_014542359.1:197752-201434 GCF_000741045.1 Vigna radiata var. radiata | reverse complement strand
GTACACCCTTTCCACGAGGTTAGTACACCTCACATCATTCATCAATAGGGTTGGTACACCCTCCACGAGGTTTGTACACCTCACATCATTCATCCATAGGGTTAGTAAACCCTTCCCGCAAGGTTAGTACACCTCACGTCACTCATCTGTAGGGTTGGTACACCCTCCACGAGGTTTGCACACCTCATTTATCTTTGGCCTAGTTTTATCTGTTACCTTTTACTTTTGTTCGGCGATGTTGACCCTCTGCTAGGCAATGGTCGCTCCTTTTACTGCAATCTCACATTTTTCATGGTTTTGGTTAATCTTATGTTTTGTATCCATCTTCCTTCATTGTCTCCTTAGAAATCCAGACGAAATTAGTATTTCTATCTTTACTTATCTTTTACTATATAATATCAAAACATCATTTTGTCATGTTATCTAGTAAAATCTAAGTAAAGAGGGGCAGCTGTCAATACCAAATTTCGTTCGGATAAGTTTTAGGTCTTACGTTTCTATCCTGATTTTCATTATTCATTTACTTGTTTTAATTTTATTCCTTCTTCTTTATTTCTTTTTATTTTTACTTTAAGTATCCTATTTTATTTTTCTTTTTCTTTTTGTTTCTCTTTTCATAATTTTTATTTTTGGTTTTGTCTTTTCTTTTTATTATAAGTTTTAATATAATTAAGTTAAAAAAAAAGAGAGAAAGAACAGAAAGAGGCTTGCAACGCTTTGGCTGAGGAGAGGCCACATGTGCAAAATGACAAGGGGGGACAAGTGGTCTTGGGGAGGCAAGGGCAGAGGCGTTTTGGTTTTTGGCATATATCAGTTTTGGTTCTGCAGAGGATAACAGTTAAAGGTGCTAGGAAGAAAAGAAAAGTAAAAAAAAAGAAAAAAAAAAAGGGAGTCTCCTGATAAAACAGAATTCCATTCTCACCTCCTCACCATTCCTACTTCTCCACTTCTACACCCTCATCACACACAACACAGAACCAGATTCTCTTACCCAACTTTATCTTCGAAACCCAACACCAAGAGATGATCTCATCATTCTTGGTGTAAAACGAAACCATCATGCAAAAGCAACCATAGTTTTTCACCATTTTTCCACCTCCCTCACTCAGAAACAACACCATCATCACGCCACCGTTCACTCACAGATTCTATCAGAACCCGTAACCACCTTCATCCCCATCAAATCTCACACCCTTCTGGCTCAGGAGCCACACTGTAACACCCTAATAGATTCCATCATTTTCATCTCTATCAAAAATCCCCATTCCCAAAAAATAAACAAAAAAAAAAAAACATGAAACAGAGGCACAAGAGAAGGACCTTGACAACACTGGCACGGGGGAACACTATCATCATCATCATCAGAAAAACCTCATCAGAAAACCATTTCTCCCTCACCATATAATAGGAACCACTCTCCATTTCCTCCAACGCCATCATCATTCACACACCAGGACCCTCACCCTCAACCTTCCATTAGCACGAAACCACCAAGAACATAGATCGTCATTCTCACACCAGCAACCACAATTCGTCCTCCATCATCCCTCATTCAGGCGCATACCATCTTAAGAAGAAGAAGAAACAAGATAGAGAATAAGGGAGAAGAACAGAAGAGCACATCATACTACATCCAACACTACGAAACATACCATCAACCAATACCATACAAAAATCAAACTCAACAAAGAACAGCCAATAAAGGAACAAGGACGAAGGGGAAATGAAGCAATAGGCTCAGTGGTTTTTAAGCAAGGGTGATTCCTGGTGATGTTCACGACTCCTTCCACCATGGGGCAGTAGTCGCTGCAACGGTATCAGCAGTCGCAGCCACAGTCGCAGCAGCAACCTACGTTATGATGTTGTCGCTGCCCTAGGTGCCTCCGCCCTTTTCAACCACATGACAAATTCGAGGAAGAAGGACTTGGTGGTTGTGGCGCGATGATGGTGGAGAGATCTCAACGGAGGGTGATGACCTTGACTTGGTGGTGGCGGCACCCTTGCGGCGACGAACGACCATCGACGTTCGTGAACAAGAAGGTCTCTCGCGCGAGAGCAAGAAAGGGGAGAACCCTTGTGGTGGCCGGCGTGGGCTCCAACGACAAACGCTGTTGTCGGCGACGCCTTAGACCGTGGCTCCCAGCGGTTGATTTTGGTGGTGGACGGTGGCGAGCAATTGTGGCAGAGACGAGCCTCCATGGTTTTCCTCTCGAAGGAGACCCTAGATGTTGAGTAAGAATGGAGCAAATTAGCAGAACCCCTAATGTTTCTGTTAGGGTTAGGAAGGCTTTGGGCCCAGTGGGTCGCGTCCTCTCTGCTTGCCACCACGCACAACTCTGTTTACACCCCTACGGAAAAGAGGCCTTGGGCCTAGTCAACAAAACATCTAATGGCACCCCCAAATTGCACTGTTGCACGCCTACCTTTGGCCTAGACCAAGAAATTTCATGTTGCACCCCTGCCTTGCACCCTTGGCAGATTCTAGGTTGGAGGAAAAGAGCTTTGGGCTTAAAGGGCCTCAATTTTATTCAACAACCCTGGTTTTAATCTCTATACCCTATTCTTATTGGGCTCGGATTGTGATGTTTTTTTATTGTCTTTGTTTTTTATTTCTTTAGCTTTAGCATTTATTTTATTATTGTGTGTTGTTATATCCATTTGCTAATAAAAATAAAAAATATAGAAATCACAAAAAATAAAATAATAAAATTTATAATAAAAGGTTTAAGCACAAGTGCGACCATTCTGTCTGCCTTATGCTAAAAACCTTTTTCTTCCTCTTCCAAAAATCGTAAATTTTTTTAAAGGGCTTAAGCACAAGTGCGACCATTCTGTCTGCCTTGTGCTAAAAACCTTTTTCTTCCTTTTTAAAAAAAAATCATAAATTGTTTTAAAAGGTTTAAGCACAAGTGCGACCATTCTGTCTGCCTTGTGCTAAAAACTTTTTTTTCTTCCTCTTTAAAAAATCATAAATTATTTTAAAAGGTTTAAGCACACGTGCGACCATTCTGTTGGCCTTGTGCTGAAATCTTTTTCTTCTTCTTTCAAAAAAAATTAACAAAAATTTATAATGAAAGGTTTAAGCACACGTGCGACCATTCTGTCTGCCTTGTGCTGAAAACCTNTAACAAAAATTTATAATGAAAGGTTTAAGCACACGTGCGACCATTCTGTCTGCCTTGTGCTGAAAACCTTTTTCTTCTCCTTTCGAAAAATCAGTAAAAATTTATTGTAAAAGGCTTAAGCACACATGCGACCATTCTGTCTACCTTGTGCTGAAAACCTTTTTCTTCTTCTTTCAAAAAAATCAACAAAAATTTATTTTGAAAGGTTTAAGCACACGTGCGACCGTTCGTGTAGGCCTTGTGCTAAAACCTTTTCCTTTTTTTTACAAAAATACAAAATAATATAAAATCTTCAAAAAACTAAAAACATCTTCATTTACAAACAAATAATCTTTCTGCCAAAACTACGTTATCCTTGATTCTCCATCAAAAGTGGAGTTACGTAGGAGCAAGGCTAGTCCTTGTCAGGTTCACTTTCCAAAAATCCAAAAAAAATTCAAATCTTTTTTCAAACAAATTTCTCAATTAATTTCTCAAACAAATTTTCCAAACGATTTACAGATCTACGTAACCTTGATTTCTCAGTCCAACTGAGAATACGTAGGAGCAAGGTCAAT